>NC_142746.1:20712674-20920174 GCF_051943395.1 Hippocampus bargibanti
CACCTCTTCGAGAAACACCAAGAAGGTGACGTTCTTATCCAGCGTGGCGACCAGGGTGCCCTCGCTAGTGAAGAGCTGCAGGCCTTTGGGGACTTGACTGGGACACTTCTGCCGCCTTGGGCTGTACTTTTGCAGGGTGCCCGCTGTGCAGTTGTTTGATAAAGCTCGCCGGTATCTGCCATTGGGGACACGAGTAAAAAGATGGTTACGGTCGTGTCAGGTGCTGTGGCTTATTGTACGCGGTTGGTAGAATATTTCTAAAATAAACAATAATAACATAAAATAAACAAACGTGCAATAAAAATGAACACTAACTATGACTCCAAATCACAGGTCGCCGTCATGGTGTCGGTACAGCATGTAGCCAGCCCCCAAGGGACCACATAAGCAACCCTTCCGGACTGTTCTAAAAATAGCTCACCATAAATCAGACATGATACTAATTTTTGAAGACTAGCTTATTTATTTTGCAATCTGACATGTGTTTTATTTTGAAAAATGACCGGATCGTCTGTTGTGTCCGTTGACGATATGTCACTTTTGACGCGCTTTTCTATCACGTGATAGGTTAGCACTCAAATCCAACCCAGGAGCAAGCAAAATGTGATGCATCAGTTTTAGGCCATAAGCCGTTCCAGAAACCTGTTCGAAAAACCAATTTGTTCAAAAACCGAAACAACGCTTTCCATTATAATCAATGTATTTTTTTTTATCCGTTCCAAGCCTAGAAAACAACTTTTTGAAAGAACTTTTGAACTATTTTACAGTATTAAAATACCTAGCAAAAATGTTTTCTAAATTTGACACAGCCAAAAAAGCCAATTTCACTACTGTAATTAAACAAATAGTTAAATAAATACATAGATATAGATATCTAGCTAGCTAGCGCCACAAAAGCTAGCTAAAAAGAATCCATTAAAACATACACACATATAGAGCATCTGTTTCCTACTATGCATTATCTGATTTTTTTTTTATCCACTCCATAAATATTTAAATTCTTGCTTTGAAATACATTCAGAAGATGGACCATGCACCATCCGTGCACCCCTTGTATACTCCGTCCGTGTTTGACGTGACGGTTGAAATGACGTGACAGTGTACCCTGTGGAATTGAGGAAGCTGTCCCCGTCGATGCAATCTCTGGATGTGGCCGACGGAACGAACCAGAAGGCCGGAGTGCAGCTCCCATCGACCTGCCTCTCAAATCCATAGTCACTGTTAACATGTGGAACACAAAAGATGTGGTGGGTGTGAGCAAAAAAAGAAAAAAAAAACACACACACACAGATTCCTGTTTCAATGGTTTTGTGAGGTCCGGATAACTACAGAAAAGGAGTGAGGACCACCGTTGCTGATAAGTTTAGAGAAGAACGAGTGTGACATTTGAACACTAAATGTCAGCCCATTTCCCACTTCAACTTCTTTAAAAACAAAGATATAAAAAGTGGACTTGAAACTGAAATAACAGCAGGAGTGAGGTTTCTGAATGGGTACATTCAAAGTCCTCACCCTTATAGTGAATATGGTTAAAATATTTTTTGACCTTTTGTGGTACGAACCTTTTTCCTCTCATTAACCACGCACACACACACACACATAAACACACACAGTGAGTAAAAAGTGTGTGTATCCAGGTGAAATGGAAATACACACCAAAAAATCATTTTGGGTGAATTTGTGAGGACCTCTCTGAATCTTTAACAGATGCATATATAGACCCTCTAGAAGCCTTTAGAATGAAAAACTTGGGAGGACCGGCCAAAAGGTCCTCACTTGTCAAAAATGTCCTCACTACGTATGGTATAAAATGTTAGTGGTCCTCACAAGACTCGTCATACAAACACACACACACACACACACACAAAATTATGACTTTACCAGGCTCTCGTCGTCGCACAATTCGACAAAAAAAGTGTTCTTACCAATTCTTAATCAAGCATGTCAGCGCCTTTCATTACACCCTCGATCAAAAGAGATAAAAGCAAGCACAAGACGTTCTCGAAAGAGGGGGAAACACTTGACGTGTGACAAGCTGTCATGTGAATTTTTATAATAAAACGTTTCAAGGAATGAAGCCTTGCCCACGAGCCACTTGAAAACTACACAACGGCAGGCAGACGTGACAATCTACTGCTGTCAAACGAGCGAGCTCCTTGTATCTCTTAAAAAGATCCCCTTCAAATGTTCACCGGTGATGCCTCGTTTTCCAAGACTGTTAAAAAAAAAAAAAAACGATTGGTTTGAAAACCGAAACAGCACTTTCCATTATAATCAATGTATATTTTTTTAATCCGTTCCAAGTCTAGAAAACAACTTTTTGAAACAAATATTTTAATAATAATAATAATAATAGTATATTTCATTTATAAGCACCTTTCAAGGACACTTTACAGTCACAGGATATTTTTTATGCGTGTGAGCAGCGGCAGCCACATGCGCCAGCGTTCACTCAACCCGGAAGTAACAAAGTAAACTCTCAAAAGCCACCTATTTAAAATTGCATTTTCTGTGTAGCTCTCTCTCTTGTTTCTATTTATAATTGTATTTCATTTAGTGCAGTCTATTTGTGATTGTATTTTATTTATTATCGTACCTATGAGCTTTGAAAGGCACTTACAATGTAATGTATTATTATTAAAAAACTAAAGAACAAATATGACAACACAAAGACACAGACTCATTCATTCTTCAGCACTTTCTGTACCCTTTTTGTGACATGAAGCAGTTCTAGATAAAAGAGGAGATGATCAAAGCATACTTTTCAGCGGTGGATCAGGGATGTTATGGTGGAATGTGCACGTCTACTACAAGCTAAATAAAGTCACCAGATGATAAAAAGTTAAGGAATAATTTTGCAATTTTTAATTTTTAATGCACTAATTCCTGTTGTGGCTCAGTATTACTTGACATGTAAGGCGCACCTGCGTATAAGACCGCATAAACTGGATAAACACATAATAATACACTTCCTCGTCGCTGACTGCCACTCGCCGGCTGAAATTGATATGGGAGGACTTCTTTAATCCATTGCAAACATGTATGCTTTCCACTTCAGAACTATTTGTATCATATTCATAACTGGATGAGTAACAAGAAAGCATCTCCGAATCTGAAGCCATTGTTTTGATTCTCGAGCAAGGCAAGACATCTTGGCGTGACGTCACGAACAAGGGGGCGGGACCTTCTGATACTCACCATCTCCGAGGTCATTTTGAAGTACAGTAAAGTCTCGTTATATCGATATTGGTTATATCGATAGTACTGCTTATTACAATACTATTTCTATGAACGCAAGGAGAGATTTTACATGCCGCAGGATCGAATATATCGATAGTCCGGTTAATTCGATATTTTTTCCGACTCCAGAGAATATCGATATAACGAGACTTTACTGTAGTTTTGGGACACTTTAAGTCATTTTTATTGAGGTTTTGCATTTGACTAAAAATATCAGCCTGCGTGTTTTGGGTATTTTAGATGATATAAAACGTTTTGTCTGATATCAGTTAGGAAACAAAAAAATGGTGTCGGTTGTCCTTTAAAAAAACACCGTTCAAAGCCTTTGTTCGTGTCTATTTGTCCCCCAGTCCGCTGCCCCCTCGTGCAAAAGCCGACTCAAAATGTTCCCGACTTGCAAATCGTGTTCTGCTGGCGTCTGTCAAAGCTTTCCGCGGATGAAACGGGATGCTTGACTACTAAGTGAAAAGTTTTCAAAGGCTTTTTTTTTGTGTGTTATTACGTGTTGCGATGGAGGGAAAATGTGTTTTCTATTGAAACGCAAAGGAGAAAGACGGGGTGGAAGGGAGTGGGGGAGGGGGAGACTCACCACTCAAAATCGGCCTCTGTGCATGGACAGGATTCTGACATCTGAGAGATGTACTGTTCTCTGGCCTTGACACATCGAGCGTTTACTCGCAGTTTCTGGAAGATTCTCTTCATTCCCATGATGCACACTTCTCCCTGCAATGAATAATGGATCATAACCAGCTCACAGGCTTCTTCTCCTTTGCTTCATATCTTTGTCTTCGTCCACCATCTTGCTTTCATGGCGAGATCGCATCATAAAAGAAAGCACAACCCATCCCACCCCCCAAAAAAAAAAGATGGACTCACCTCATTGTCCAACCGCCACGTCACATAATCGTCCAAAGTGCAGCGGTGTTGAAAAATGGAGCGGAAGTCAATTTTGACAAGTTGCCACTCGGATCGGTGACTGAAGTGACCGAAGATTCTGCTCGTGACAAGTCCCCAAAAAAAAAGTGTGGGTGGGGGGGGGGGTAGGCGGGAAATTAGGTCAGAACTTTTTGCTGCACTGAAGAAAAAAAGACATATCTAGGGCAAAAATTAAACACGTTCAAAGCCGCCCGGAATTAGAAAAGTCTTCAAAGGCCGATGTGTCATTGTGCCTCAATTAATCGTGCGGGGGGAGACGAGCCAATTACTGTAGTTTCTTTTCTACAATCCTTACGTCATGATGAGAGTGTCCTCTCCGGGCTCCCCTAGCACCCCGTCGACATAGAGCGGCGAGGAGGTGAAGCTAAATTTGTCCCAGTTTGTGCCCTCGTCAAAACTCAGCCTGTGAGATTGGAAGGGAAAGAGAAAAGAAGAGAAAAGAAGAAGAATAAAGGGAGAGCCCAAACAGCGTCTCTTGGGGGACGATTGATGGCTGGACGGGGGACGCCTACCAGATATGTCTAATGGGCAGAGGTGTGTATCGGATAGCCACCAGAGATCCTCCTTGATTCAGGAAAAATACGCTGTACTCTTCCTGAAAAACCTACACACACACACACGTACACACACATTCATGTTTCAATGGGTTTGTAAGGTCCAGATAACTCCAGATAAGGAGTAAGGGCCACCGTTGCTGATAAGTTTAGAGAAGAACGAGCGTGACATTTGAACACTAAATGTCAGCCCATTTCCCGTTTCAACTTCTTTTAAAAAAAAGAATTAAAAAGTGGACTTGAAACTGAAATAACAGCAGGAGTGAGGTTTCTGAATGGGTACATTCAAAGTCCTCACCCCTGTAGTAAATTTGATTAAAATATCATTTTACTTTTTGTGGTATGAATTTTTTCCGCTCATTAACCACGTACACACAAACAGAAACACACATAGTGAGTAAAAAGTGTGTGTATCCAAGTGAAATGAAAATACACACAAAAAAAAACATTTTGGGTGAATTTGTGAGGACCTCTCTGAAACTTTAACAGGTGCATATATAGACCCTCTGGAAGCCTTTAGAATGAAAAACTTGTGAGGACCGGCCAAAATGTCCTCACTGCGTATGGTATAAAATGTTAGTGGTCCTCACAAGACTAGCTATACACACACACGCATACATACAAACAAACAAGCGAGCAGCTTTATTTTAGATGATTGTTTTTTGACTTCTGAATTCATGCAAGCAGCTGGCGAAGGCGTAACAAACATGAAACAGACGAAACAAACAAAATGCAGACTCGTCCTCGGTTGTTTGAACTAATGAGAGCATCAAGATGGGTTGACTTGACAAGAGATTCTGGCCCATGGCAAAAAAAAAAAATATGTGCGGTTGGTTTGATTATTTATTTTTTGGTGGCTTTTGAAAAGTCTCTATTCTTTTTTTAGGGAAATGAGATGAGAACTACTGACTTTGCATTCAACTCTAGTTTTAATCTTGTCTGTTTGTTTGGGGATCAGCCATCTTTTATTTGCACCCAAAACATGAGTTATTCTTGGTGATGGAATTTATATGTTTATATGAACATAGATACATTCATTCAAAAATCAAAATAAAATTAAAACAGTATCAAATAAGTTCAAATGGAATATATAATTAACAATAATATGATTACATAAACATAAGCGCTCTATTTGCTATCTAGCTGGATAACTATCTATTTGCTTTCTAGCTGGCTAGCTATCTAGCTAGCTAGCTCGCTCTCTAATTGCGTTCTAGCTAGCAAGGTAGCTTTCTATTTGCTATCTAGCTGGCTATCTATCTAGCTAGCCAGCTCTCTATTTGCTATCGATCTAGCTAGCTCTCTATTTGCTATCTATCTATCTATCAATCTATCAATCTATCTATCTATCTATCTATCTATCTAGCTATATAGCTAGCTAGCTATCTCTCTATTTGCTATCTAGCTAGCTATCTCTCTATTTGCTATCTAGCTAGCTATCTCCCTATTTGCTATCTAGCTGGCTAACTATCTAGCTATCTCTCTATTTGCTATCTAGCTATCTCTCTATTTGCTATCTAGCTGGCTAACTATCTAGCTAGCTGGCTATCTATCTATCTATCCATCTATCTATCTATCTATCTATCTATCTATCTATCTATCTATCTATCTATCTATCTATATATCTGCTATCTAGCTGGCTAGCTAGCTCTCTATTTGCTATCTAGCTGGCTATCTAGCTCGCTATTTGCTATCTAGCTGGCTAGCTATCTATCTAGCTAGCTATTAGCTATCTATTAGGTAGCGAGCTAGCTTTCTAGCTATTTGAGTTACTTTCAAGTTGCTTCCAGCTGCTTCCAGTTTCAAGTATGAAAAATAAAATGGGGTGAAAAAAACCATAAAATATATATGTATAAGCACATTTATTATTTTATATTACAGTTCTGTAATGAGTCCATGTTTTTGATGATCCCATATGTCTCTATGCACACACGTGTCAGCATAAGTCACAGACGGCCCGCGTTATTTTCCTTCCGTCATAATTTAAATTCAAGGAAATTTCGAATCAACATCTACATTTGCAACTACGAAAACTTGAATACATTTAATAAAACATTTAAAAATCAACTTTGTGCTGCCCTTTGCTATAAGCACTCATAAAATATTGAAGTTGTATATTTATTATTTATCTTACAGTGGTGTAATAAACTGCACAGCCTCGTGTTTTGTTTTCTAAACATTTGGTTACTGAGTTAAGATACTCGATAGGGTCAAAATAGTCGAACCGGTTCAGAATAGGATGCACAACACATGTATTATTTTAAATACGACTACTTGTAGTTCAACCAACGTTTAGTGTCACTGTCTGGTAGATTGTATTTGGATGTTATTCGCTGTAGAAAGTGTCTAGACTACTTTAAAAAAAATACTTATACGAGCCACTGTACCTCTCTCCATGTGTTGCCGGCGTCGGATGTGATGAAAATGCTCACATTAGTGGTGGTAAGCTCTGGTCCAACTACTCCTGCAAATCAAGAAATATAATAAGAAATAAACGATTTATGTATTACGCCAATTCTGTTATCATCTACAGTAACAAAAAGTCGGCTCACTGGAGTGATCGGAATTCTGTTTAGTTGGCCAGCATCGCATCATAGTTTAGCCCTTAGAGGACAACCGATGCCTCCACACAAGTTGTGTCCATCATTTGTAAAATCACTTCAAATGTCTTCTACTGAGCGTATTTGACAAAGATTCCACGGCATATAGCTATATTTTACGTTTTAAGACTCGCGCTGAATATTCAGGAAGCCTTGTTTTCGAGTTACTGACGATTCCTGACGTGACGTCACGGAGGGAACGCCCCTGACCGAGAAAGCGACACACAATGCATTTTCGGTACATTGTTTGGCCTGAAAACATCGGGTTGATGGCGAAATTAGAAGGAAAAAAACATACATAACGCGATTGTGAATCGTTGTGTGTTGCACCAAGACTACTATTTGATACTAGTTGACACAAATTCCCAGCAGACCAACGGAGCTTGTGCGCCATCTTGTGCATTTTCTGGGACGCTACATTGCAGTCCTGGTGGCTTGAATTGATACGGAAGGACTTCTTTAATCGATTGTAAACATTTATGCTTTCCTCTTCAGAACTATTTGAATCATATTCATAACTGGATGAGTAACAAGAAATCATCTTCTCCGAATCTGAAGCCATTGTTTTGATTGTCAAGCAAGGCAAAGACGTCCTGGCGTGACGTCACGAACAAGGGGGCGGGATCTTCTGAAACTCGGCATCTCCGAGGTCATTTTGAAGTAGTTTTGGGACACTTTAACTCATTTTTATTGGTGTTTTGCAGTTGACTAAAAATATCAGCCTGTGTGTTTTTGTCATGATCTGGTTGGCGACCAACGGGGGGCGCTGTCGGCCCCGCCTGCACCTGCACAGGTGCTGGTCGTCCCGATCAGATTGGCGACCAACGGGTAGCGACGTCAGCCCTGCCTGCAGCCTCGCAGGTGCTGGTCGTTTAATCACTGACACTTAAAAGGACACCCGGCACGACCATCCGGTGTCGGTTCATTGTTTGCTGCTTGTGTGCTGCATGCATTGCGTATGCTGTGCATGTGTTTGTTTAACCTTGGCGGACTTTTACTTTTGGTCTTCTTTTGCTACTTTGTATTTTTTCCATTCAGATGATTTTGATGTTTTACATTTTGTTCCTGCTGACTTTATTTTAATACAATTTGTCAAACAACCTCCTGCTCCCTCCTGCCTGCTTTTTGGGATCCGCACCAGCCATCACCACCTTGCAAACCCTGACAGTTTTGGGTATTTTAGATGCTATGAAACGTTTTTCTGATGTCAGTTAGGAAAGAAAAAAATGGTGTCGGTTGTCCTTTAATTGACGTCTATCAAGGTCAAGGGTGCAGTGCCTAAATAGATCCAGTGGAAGTAGCTACAACTAATCAAAACAACCCGAATCTGAGTAACAAGAATCCAGATGAAATAAAAATAAATAAAACTTCAGCAAATAAAACCCTCACCGGATGCGATGATAACTCCAGGCGCTGTATCTTTGCTGACGATGTTACCAGAGGTGTAAGGGTTCTCCGAAACGTGAAGATGCAGATGTAACGAGCAGTACGGCTACAGGGGGAAAAAAAATATATATAATAACGCACACATAAACACGCCAACGGCAAATCAAACTCTCAAGTTTGTCTGTTGTTTTTGGTTGAGCAGAATTTACATAGAACGCAATTCTACTTGCAGCCGACGACAGCATCTCACTTACTTGCTCACAGTCGACCCGTTTGCCTTGGAGATCCGTCGCCGGGGCCTGCAGGAGCCGCCAGTCTCTGCCTTTGTTATACGTGATATAAGTTTTCACTTGGTTTTCGACAACTTTATTTGACAGAAACACCCCTTTAATCCCGGCAACCTGAAAAATATGAAACGCAAGAGCGGCGTGGTGAAAAGAAAGAACACAAGGGGAGGAAAAAAAATGGTGTACGGACGGACGGGGTAGGATAAAAACAAGCATACATTATTCAAAGTAAAGCAAAGCCGGAGCTCAAGTTTGTGGAGGAAGACATGTCAGAATTCGATGAGATGTTTTTCTGACAGGGACCACTATTTTGCACCATCTGTAGGACCGTGCAGAATCAAAACAACATCTGGCGTAGCCCTGAGATATTCAGACATTTTTGTTTTCAATTCACGTGAAAAGAGATGGGGACTTGCACTATAGATGAAAGTTGTCAAACTCAAGGCTCGAGGGCTAAATTGGGTCCTTATTTTATGTGGCGTTTACTTCACGATTCATGTTGTAATATCTGTTCCACATTTGTTGGATTGGATTAACTTTATTAGTTTATTTTTTATTAGTTTTTTACTAGTTTTAATTATTATTTTTTAATATATTTTTATTTTATACTATTTATACTGTATATATATATATATATATATATATAAAATTTATTTTTTATATATTAATTTAATTTTTATTTAAGATTTTTTTATTAGTCTCGCAGTGAAGAAATTTACATTTCACAGCAGCAAAGTGAGGAAGGTAAGAGGAAAGGAAGAAGTAGAAAAAACAAAATACAGGAGCTGCTGTAAAGGCAGCCACTCTCGCGGCGCCATTTTATAGTCAAAAGAACAAAATATGACAACACAAATACACAGTCAGTCAGTACTAAGCACTTTAATAATAATAATAATAATAATAATAATAATAATAATAATAATAATAATAATATTAATAATACATTTCATTTCTACGCGCCTTTCAAAACTCTCAAGGTCACTTTACAGTAACAGGATAAGTTTTCCTGTGGGTGAGCAGCGGCAGCCACACGCTCAAATAAATAGAAAGCTAGCTAGATAGCTAATAGATAGTTATCGAGATAGCTAGCTAGCTATACAGCTAATAGATAGCTAGCTAGATAGCTATCTAGCTAGCTATCATACATGGATAGATTGATGGATGGATGGATTTGATGGATAGATAAATAAATAAATACATTCAGACAGACAGACATAAATAAATAATATAAAATAAATAAATAATATAAAATGAATAAATAAAGTGGAATTTTGTCCGCACAGGAAAAAAAAAATGGCGGATGAAAAATGTGTGTGAAAACAAAACCCGCATTCACATTTCATACCCGCATTCATCATCTTGATGGATTTATTTGTTAACGCCTACACGTTTTCACAGTCGTAACGCCCCTTGAAGGGAAACCACAACCACAACCCAGCCTGTGATACAAATGAGTTTGACACTTCCTGCGCTTGAGCGTCGACATTTTAATTTTTATTATTATTTTTTTTCCCACTGTTTCACACTCTCATGCTGCTGAGTCACAACAGTTAAATGATTTGCCAGCCGAGTGTTCAATGAATGACATGCTGGCGATGCCCGGTTGAGACGTTGTTAGAATGCAAACAAGGATTAATCGGGGGCTGACACACACACACACACACACACACACACACACACACACACACACACACACACGCGCACACACACACGCACACGCACACACACACACACACACACACACACACACACACACACACACACACACACACACACACACACACACACACACACATTCCTGTTTCAATGGTTTTGTGAGGTCCGGATAACTCCAGATAAGGAGTGAGGACCACCGTTGCCGATAGGTTTAGAGAAGAACTAGTGTTACATTTGAACACTAAATATCACCCCATTTCCCACTTTAACATCTATAAAAACAAAGAAATAAAAAGTGGACTTGAAACTGAAATAACAGCAGGAGTGAGGTTTCGGAATGGGTACATTCAAAGTCCTCACCCTTGTAGTGAATTTGGTTAAAATATCGTTTTACTTTTTGTGGTATGAACTTTTTCCTCTAAATAACCACACACACACACACACACACATAAACACACACACTGAGTAAAAAGTGTGTGTATCCATGTAAAATGAAAATACACACCAAAAATCATTTTGGATGAATTTGTGAGGACCTCTTTGCATCTTTAACAGATGCATATATAGACCTTCTAGAAGCCTTTAGAATGAAAAACTTGTGAGGACCAGTCAAAAGGTCCTCATTTGTCAAAAATGTCCTCACTACGTATGTTGTAAAATGTTAGTGGTCCTCACAGGACTAGCCATACAAACACACACATATCAAGTCCCCAGTCATGTGCGACCACACTCTGTCTAAACACACCCGAGGAAAAATGCCGATTGCGAGGCCGCCGGCTACAAAAGCTGCCGCTTTGCTTCTGCTGGTGCCTGCTCGCTTTCACAATCCAACTTTTCTGTTTAAATAAGTCAAACCTGGCACGGTTAAAAACTTGCAATGCATCAGCAGCTGTTCCATTCTTGGCAAACCAGCGCGGAATAAGAAAAGATGCTTGTGATGCTTGTCAAAGGGAGACTTGTTGTTTGTTGACGCCTCAACCCAAATTTATTTTTAGGAGCGTTATTTTCTCCCTCTTGTTATTTGCCTCCCGTACTGAGTTAACAAAGAGAGTTTGGTTTTTTTTGGAGACAATGAGGCGCACCTAATCATGGGTGTGTGTGCGTTTTGTCCACGTGGGGGCGATATAATACAAACATGGGGATGCCTAATAATAATAATACAGTGATATTTTGGCTTACGAACTTAATTGGTTCCCAGACAGAGTGTGTAAGGCGAAAAGTGTGTATCCCACAAATTAATTTCCCATAGGAAACCATTAAAATGCAAATAATCCATTCCTAGGTCCCCATAAAACATAATTTTCTACTTTCTAATTTTCTAAGCCTTAAAACTACGCAAAATATACTCTATTTTATGTATAATAAATGTCTTATGGTATTATAAGGAAAGAAACTGTACTTTATAATAAAGTCGTTTTATTTACCTTTGTGATGGTCGTTGATACATACAATACATTTTAGTTTTAAGTGTCTTTCAAAACTCAAGGACACGTTACAGTCACAGGATAAGAATAATAAATTTAATGATTGATTGATTGATTGATGTGGCAAGGTTGAATGGTTAGCATGCTAATCTTACAGTATCAAAGTACAAGTTTCAATATTATCAATATTTAATAGATACAGTGATACCTTGGCTTACGAACTTAATTTGTTCCCAGACAGAGTGTGTAAGGCGAAAAGTGTGTATCCCACGAATTAATTTCCCATAGGAAACCATTAAAATGAGAATAATCCGTTCCCAGGTCCCCATAAAACATAATTTTCTACTTTCTAATTTTCTAAGCCTTAAAACTACACAACAAGTCATTATTATAATATAATCTATAAGGCATTTACACATTTTCCCTGTGCCTGCGTGGCTTTTCTATGGGTATTACGGATATTATGTCCCGCGTTCCAAAAAACATGCCTATTGGAACACTGGAAGTCATTCCGACGTGTGATTGTGAACTCGACAGGTTGTTTGTCTAGTCTATGTGAGCCCTCCGATTGGTCGGCAACCGGTTCAGGGTGCCCCCCGCCGACTACCAAAATAGAGTAAGAATTGTCTTGACCCTTGTGAGAATAAGCGTATTAGAAAATGGATGGATGGTTCCATGATTGACAGACATATATGAATGGTCAATGTTCTTATAACCGCTAAGATATTAGTTGTTCTTCGCAGAGGATCAAGAATATATGATAGTGAGTATTCCGACATTATGGTCCGCCCACCTCGTAAAGGTCTATCATGATGTTGCCTTCCGGTCCTCCACTGCTCACCACGTCCTCCAGCATCAGCGTGAAGAAAAGACCCCTGGACTCGGACATGTACAGGTTGTAAGAGTCGTTCTGATGCCAGTCTTGAATGGCTGCCACCACCTGGTTGTCATCGGTGCTAATAATCTGCAAATCCTAAATGATGCGGAGGCGAAAGAGGGGGGTTGTAAGTGTAGGTTGCTAAGTAACAAAACCCCGAGTGTCAAAAGAGGAGGCTCAATGTTAATGGTGCACGCTCGTGATTTCTATCTTGATGACTGACAGTAATTGAGAATAACAAAGTCCAGTGAGACGCATCCTCCATTTTCTGACCAAAATGGATGAATATGTGCAATACTAAACTGCAAACCACCCCCACGCATCACACCCTCTTATTGCACAACATTATTTTGCCACTAAATGGTGTAAAAACACGGAGCTAATGGAAATTTACTGCCTCAAAAGACTCCGTTGGCGATGAAGGGGGGCGTGCATGCACGGGAAATGTATTTTTATTTATTTTTTTTAATCAGGAGTATATCGTATTACTTTGCCACTACGTAAAATGAATTGAATCACGTAACTTTATTATTTTTTTAATCGCAGTTTATCACATTCATTTTGTCGTGCATTTCCAGTTATTCCGGATGGGGATATTTTGCCCAATCAGAATCCAGCTTCCTGGGTGATGCCATGTCAATCTAATCCGCCCCCCTTCCTCCTAATCGCAGACACTTGAGAATTAGTAGTGCGAACCAATGGCAGGCCGTGCATGTCAATCCTAGGCCTTCAGTAGTGCTATGTCTGAATCACTCCACAACTGCGAGGGTGGTGTGATTCCGACACGTCCACTAGAGGGTGCCGATGGCCAGGAAATAACTTGTGACTTGAAGAAACTTCATAAATACTGTCATTAAAGTTTCCTTGAGAGTTTTGAAAGGCACTTAGAAATGAAATGTAATTATTATTATTATTATTATTATTATTAAACTGTTCGAATTTTTACTATGAATGTGTGGATTCATGATAACCTCATAAAATTGCAATATTATATGCTATTTTTGCTAGCTTCGGAGCTGGCTAACATTTTTTAATGATGTCCATCTATTCTTGAAAAGTCCGTCTTGAAAATGGCTTGAACAGTGTATATGCAACTAAATCAATTTCTTCTCCTCCTGCAGCCATTGTGGATTGACAAAACTGCTATTAAATCAACACAAAATGGGTCGCTACAGATACAGTGTGCTAGCTCTGACCAGTATGCGCTTATCGCTAGCGGCTAGTAATACTATGAATCATAATTTGCGAAAACTCTTACGTATCCAGCGCCTTCCAGCAGGCCTTGGGTTGTCATCTCGAACTCTGATTGGTTAAAGCAACAGTTTCATCAACACTTATTTTATGCTCTAGGGCCTGCAGAACTGATTGTGAAGGCGTCCAGGTCGATTTCTGACCCTAGTTAACAAATGATGTCGGAAATGTGATTGTTTTTCAGCTTCCTTTCATTGCTTTTTCCATGTTGTGCTTCTTCCAGATTTGTGTTTTCATATTTAAGCATTTAACCAATCACATTTGGAATTATTTAACAAGAGTGAATGGACAAAATATTAGTCTGCGATTCAGATATTTTTAGGCCATCAGAGAAGGCCTTGCAGGCTCGGACAGCCCACCACTGGTGCTAATCCATTTTTTTAATATATGATAGTAAATTAGCCAAGTGAGAGCTAGCTCTTTAACTAGATTTCAAACTCAAGGCTAGCAAGCGGTCCATTAGCATTTTGCTTTACATATGTTGTAATTATCGTAGTTTGCCTATTTATAAATCCATCTCTGTTTGTCTCTGTGTTCTATTTTTTTTTATTTTGGGGGGGTGACCCATTGTGTATAAGGCAGTATGTAAAACCAGTCCAGAAGTTATCCTGGGTTTAGCTATCGGCTAACCTATACTCATGTGTCTTGTTTAAGCTAACACCGCTCTTGTTTTTTGAGACAGGGGCGAGATTGGAGTGTTCCATGTTGAGAATCGGAACCTGTAGACAAGAAACCTCAACGGATTTGGTAGTTCAAGCCCGGATCCGTTGTAGTCTCGTCTCTGTGAGAGTGCAAACATCAAAGCGTCCTGATATACACTAAGTGTGGAATGATTCAGCACTGTAGACATTGCTACGTGTCGCGTCGTCTTACTTTTGGAAGAGTGTACTTTGGAAGCTTAACCGGGTAGAAGGAGTGTCTTCTGTAGGACACGTAATGGACGGACTGGCCTCCTGTTGGTACCTGGAAAAAAAAAATGCAAGGTAAATTACACGTGAGCCACGTGTTGATGTGGCGAGTCTTTAAAGGACAACCGACACCTCCGGAAAAGTTGCGTCCATAATTTGTAAAATCACTTCAAATGACTTCTACTGACAAAGATTCCACGGCATATAGCTATATTTTACGTTTTAAGACTCGCATTGAATATTCAGGAAGTCGATTCCCTGAGTGACGTCACGTAAGGAACGCCCCTGACCGAGGAAGCGACACACAATGCATTTTGGGTACTTTGTTTGGTCTGACAACTTTGTGTTGATCCGTGTTGATGGCGAAATTAGAAGGAAAACATTAATAACGCAATGGTGAATCGTTGTGTGTTGCACCAAGACTACTATTTGATACTAGTTGACACAAATTCCCAGCGGACAAATCAGCCCATTTCCAACGGAGCTTGGGCGCCATCTTGTGCATTTTCTGGGACGCTACATTGCTGTCATTGACGGCTCGAATTGATACGGGAGGACTCCTTTAATCGATGGCAAACATTTATGCTTTCCTCTTCAGAACTATTTTGAATCATATTCATAACTGGATGAGTAACAAGAAAGCATCTTCTCCGAATCTGGAGCCATTGTTTTGATTCTAGAGCAAGGCAAGACGTCCTGGTGTGACATCACGAACAAGGGGGCGGGACCGTCTGAAACTCGCCATTTTGAAGCAGTTTTGGGGCACTTTAACTCATTTTTATTGGTGTTTTGCATTTGACTAAAAATATTAGCCTGCGTGTTTTGGGTATTTTAGATGCTATAAAACATTTTTCTGATATCAGTTAGGACACACAAAAAATGGTGTTGGTTGTCCATTAAGTCATTTTTATTGGTGTTTTGCATTTGACTAAAAATATTAGCCTGTGTGTTTTGGGTATTTTAGATGCTATAAAACATGTTTCTGATGTCAGTTAGAAAACCAAAAAATGTTGTCGGTTGTCCTTTAAGTGCTCACACCGCGTGTCACCCTGCGCTAAGACGCCGATTAGGACGCTGCACGTTGTCGCCGAATGAGCTTGAACACAACGCACTTTTTTTTCATTTTCCATCTCGTGCCCCCCCTCGCGGGATAATGGCACCCTTTTACTTAATGAAAAACACAAGTATGCATTAAGAAGCAATTGAAGGTGATGCTTTTTACGGCTTTTAATTGACTTTTAATGAAGCCAAACCTTGTCATAAATAATAATAATAATAATAATAACCTACCTGGATGAAAACATATTCATCTTGCACTACCAGGGAATTAGGGATGATAAACCCGGGGAAAGGCTTGCCCTTGTTTCCCTCGGAGCAATTTTGAAGTTTGCAAGTGATGTACTGCGACCCTGTGGGCAAAGCCAGACAAGAGAGCTAAAAATACAACAAAGGGAGAGGAAAAGACAAAAAAATGAAAACAAACAAGCTTGTGTGGAGCTCAGATGAAAGTTTGAGTTGCGCTCATTGCCGGATTTTTCAAACTGCTAAATTGTTGGCGTGCGAGACGGGCTCTTCTGTACAAAGTAGCGTGAGCTGTTAGCATCAGTCTGACATAGCGTCTCTCCCGGGACTCGACATTAACACACCGGTCTTCAAAGAGGACTGCTCTTCTCGAGGAAAGAGCCCGACCGGCCTTTGGGGAAAAAAATGAATTAATAAAGCTAATTCCGAGCCGAGAGCTAACGTTTCCGTCAAGGAATTAAAAATGAAAGATTATGGACACGTTAAAAGAAAGACCCCCCCTTCCCCCGAGTACTGACGTCCATCAGAGATGTTGATCTCCAGGTGGATCATTCCTTGCTCTTTGTCCAAGCCCAACCTGGACCTGAAACAGAATGACAGACAACAAGTTCATGCTAACACAACTCACGGAGCAATTCAAACCATTTATGAAATTAATGTGTCTAGAAGAAATTTCTCAAGTAGAAAAATGTGTAACTCAAGACGCCTTTTCCATGTAAAAAGCTAGCTGTCTACCTATTTAGCTGGATACCAAGCTAGCTAGCTATTAACTATCTAGCTGGCTAGGTATCTAGCCGGCTAGCTGGTGCGTGTCCCTGCCGCTGCTCACCCACAGAAAAAAAACGTATTCTGTGACTAGCTATCTCATTATTTAGCTGGCTACCTAGCTAGCTATCTATTTGCTGTCTAGCTGGCTATCTATTAGCTATCTAGCTGGCTAGGTATCTAGCCGGTTAGCTAGCTGGCTAGCTACCTATCTATTTCAGTTATTCCGGGTTCAGTGAACGCTGCACACCAACAAAAAAAATATTCGGTGACTAGCTATCTAGCTATTTAGCTGGCTACCTAGCTATCTATCTATTTGCTATTTAGCTGGCTATCTATTAGCTATCTAGCTGGCTAGGTATCTAACCGGCCACACGCGGCAGCGTTCACTCAACCCGGAAGTAACTCAAATAGATAGAAAGCGAGCTAGCTAGCTAATGGATAGATAATAAATAGATAGATAACCAGCCAGCCATATAGCTAATAGATAGCGAGCCAACTAGATAGCTAATAGATAGCTAGTCAGCCAGCCAGATAGATAATAGCTCGCTAGCTAAATCCTGTGACTGTAACGTGACCTTGAGAGTTTTGAAAGGCGCTTAGAAAGAAAATGTATTATTATTATTATTAGTAGTAGTAGACGTAGTAGTAGTCGTAGTAGTAGTAGTTGTAGTATTAGTATTAGTATTAGTATTAGTATTGCTGTTATTGATTATTATTATTATTATTATTATTATTATTATTATTATTATTAGAAAGCTAGTTAGCTAGATAGCTAATAGCTAGCTAGCTAGATAGCTAATAAAATTGATGGCTTTGGCTGAAGCTTGAAATGTATTTTTGTAACAAGAGGCAATGTTTTCCTGTAAAGGTGTTTCGCAACTTGAGTAGATGTACCGCGACCTGTAATCAGGAGCCCCCCCGACCACAAAATGCAGCATATATGACGAACCCCCCACGATGAAGCGTCCTCCTCGTGCTCTTCTGCCCCGCCCACCCTCGTAACACTTAATGACTAATTCAAAAAGAGGCTTTCAGCGCCAGATGTGGCTCATCTCGGAGGCAAGTATCTGAATGACAACAAATCCATGAGGGAAGTCACGCCAGATGGGGAACAATGCAATATAGACACCACTAGTGCTCTCTTCCAAGTGACCATAAAGGCAAAATGGAACCATTTTCTGGAGTGCCACTTTTTGGTCACAGGAGATTTATATGAAAAAAAAAAGAGATTTCAACTTTAAATATGATATGCATATTTGGAATGGATTGGATTAGATTTTCATAGGATCGCTGTGTAGAAATTTACATTTCCTGCAAAGTTGCTGGAGAGCCCACAAACTAGCTAAGGCACATCTGGCTACCGCTGCTCACCCGCAGAAAAACGTAACATGTGACTGTAAAGTGTCCTTGAGAGTTTTGAAAGGCGCTTATAAATGTATTTTTATTATTATTATTATTATTATTATTTTTATTTTTTTACTTTGTTACTTCCGGGTTCAGTGAACGCTGGCGCGTGTGGCTGCCGCTGCTCACCCGCAGAAAAACGTAACCTGTGACTGTAAAGTGTCCTTGAGAGTTTTGAAAGGCGCTTATAAATGTATTTTTATTATTATTATTTTTATTTTTTTACTTTCTTACTTCCGGGTTCAGTGAACGCTGGCGCGTGTGGCTGCCGCTGCTCACCCGCAGAAAAACGTAACCTGTGACTGTAAAGTGTCTTTGAGAGTTTTGAAAGGTGCTTATAAATGTATTTTATTATTATTATTATTATTATGTTTGTCTTTTTTTTTACTTTACTTCCGGGTTGAGTGAACACTGGCGCGTGTGGCTGCCGCTGCACACCCGCAGAAAAAAATATCTTGTGACTGTAAAGTGTCCTTCAGAGTTTTGAAAGGTGCTTATAAATATATTTCTATTATGATTTATTTATTAATTAATTTATTATATTTTTATTTATTTGTTATTTCCGAGTTGACTTGAGTTGAAATGTATTATTATTATTATTATTATTGTTATTATTATTATTATTATTATTAACGATTATTATTATTATTATTATTGTTTTTTTTGTTTCATAGCAAACACGAAACTGTAGCATCCATTGACGAAAAGAGATTATCTCACATCTCCTGTCCCACATGTAAATCCACTTCAATTCCAAGCCACGACAATTCCACACATGCATCGGTGCTCTGTGCTGACGCTTCCTTTCTTCTCATCATGGGCTCCACAAGTTAAGTGTTGTCAAATCAGTTTAAATTTGAAAGAGATTATCTCACATCTCCTGTCCCATATGTAAATTCGCTTCAATTCCAAGCCGCGACAAATCCACATACGCATCGGCGATCTGCGCTGATGCTTCCTTTCTTCTCATTGTGGGCTCCTCAAGTTAAGTGTGGTCAAATCGGTATGAATTTGAAAGAGATTATCTCGCATCTCCTGTCACATGTAAATCTGCTTCAATTCCAAGCCGCGACAGTCCCACAGTTGGAGACCAGGAGTTTGAATCGCAGACGCCTTACTTTGAAAACTCCATTATGCAAGATAATGTTCGACCAATAAGATAGAGTGCCTGTACCTAATGTATGTGCTGGCTGTCATACTAATAATACGACATTATTGTATTATGGATAATACACGTATAATAATCTGCCAGAGTTGGAAAAATAATGCCCCGAAACGGTTACGCAATCCATATTTCGCCGTCATGTTTGATGATTCGCCGGCGATAACGAGCGTCCTTGCGGGAGCAACTAATACAAGCGGCTCGTCGATAAAAATGACGGACGTGTGTGACCTGAAATGCGTTTTTTTTTTTATGGTCAAGGTGTATTTAGTCATTGCGAGGGGCTTTCAGGCTAAGGAGGGCGGGGGTGATTTTTCACGCCGACTGACAGCGGTGACCACTTGTTGTATTAATAGCGTGTGTTTTGACACGCCGCCGGATTCTTGTCATTTTCCGGACGTTCGCCAAGGTTCGGATATAACGAGGCGGCGTCCTGCCTCCCTCAGCATTCTATAATTGCTTGCCAGCTCCATCTTTTTTAATTGACTTTCTGTCCAATACTTCATCCTATTCTATCAGCAAACAGCGTCCGTCACCCTTACTCGCCCCCCTTTGCTCCGAGATGGAACCCCGGGCCATGTTAAACTGCCCCCCCCCCCCCCCCTCGCCAGACTCATAACTAATACACACGCACCCACCATCTACTGTATATTAAAAATGTTCTTGTAAATCATCTTTGTCGGGTCAGGGTTGGGTGACAGGAAGCAGCCGTGTAATTCCTTCGCAGTGTTAAAAAGAATTTATGGGAATGTTCCCATTGGAATTTTTTTTCCCGAGGAGGAATCAAATGGAAGAAGAAAAAAAAATGGAGGCTCTTCATCAAGATCGACTTCAGAAAGAGCAAAAAAAAAAAAAAAAATATTGTGAAAGGCCATTTTGGAAGCGTGAAAATTTTTAAAGCCCTAACCCTCGCTTGAAATATGAACATTTGCATAAAAGCCTCATTCAGAATCCAAACATTGATTTTAAATCCTTTCTAAAAGTACAAACTTAAAGGACAACCGACACCTCCGGACAAGTTGCGTCCATAATTTCTAAAATCACTTCAAATGACTTCTACTGAGCGCATTTTACAAAGATTCCACCGCATACAGCTTTATTTTACATTTTAAGACTTGCGCTGAATATTCAGGAAGTCTTGTTTTTTAGTTGATGACGATCCCCGACGTGACGTCACAGAGGGAACGCCCTTGACCGAAAAAGCGACACACAATGCATTTTGGGTACCTTTTTTCATCTGAAAACACCGTGTTGATGACGAAATTAGAAGGAAAACGACATAAATAACGCGATGGTGAATCGTTGTGTGTCGCAGCCAATGACATACATTCCCAGCGGACAAATCAGCCCATTTCCAACTGAGCTTGTGCGCCATCTTGTGCATTTTCTGGGACGCTACATTGGAGTCCAGAAGGCTCGAATTGATCTGGGAGGACTCCTTTAATCGATTGCAAACATTTATGCTTTCCTCTTCGGAACTATTTGAATCATATTCATAACTGGATGAGTAACAAGAAAGCATCTTCTCCAAATCTGAACTCTCTGAAGCCATTGTATTGATTCTGGAGCAAGGCAGTTTGTGAAGGAGTATCCTGGTGTGATGTCACAAACAAGGAGGCGGGACTTTCTTAATCTATCCAGTTCCAAGCTTATTTTGTGGCAGTTTTGGGACACTAAGTCATTTTTATTGGTGTTTTGCATTTGACTAAAAATATCAGCCTGCGTGTTTTAGGTATTTTAGATGCTATAAAACGTTTTTCTGATGTCAGTTAGGAAACACAAAAATGGTGTCGGTTGTCCCTTAAACAATAGTTGAATAAACCGTTATTCCTACTTGTAAGGTTATAGTTATAATGTCCCTGCAGGGGAAACGGTAACGAAAATTAGTGATGCTTCGTGAAGCACTTGTGATATTTTTTGACTCCTCTAGATTCTTGATTTAAATATGAAGGTTAGTGCAATGGAAATTGATTCAAATTGCACTGCATATTTTTTAAACCAAGAGTGCCATCTTGAGGACTCAAAAACGATCACAAGTGCTTCATGAAGCTTCATGAAGGAAAATATGGGTTTGCTAGCTCGGAGGAGTATCTCGTAACCGAATTCTGCACAACGGTGGGCTGTGATGAAAAGGCATTTTCATCGTTTTCACATTCGTTTGGAAGCAAGACTATATATGCACATTTTACAACCACGAACAGAACTTGCGATCCTGGTGTTCCAACTGTGATCCCGACGTAGCACGTTAGAAAAAAAAAAGAACCAAAATGGAACCCCTACAGTCGCCTTTTTTTTTTTCTGACAATGCAGCCCGTAAATGCGGAGTGACTCACGCTGCAGCATCACATCCGCTCCGAATCGATCAATGTCTGTTCATCGGGTGACATTTGTCTGGTAAAAAGTACAAATTGATTTAAAAAAAAAACGTTGAAAGAAACGGTTGGAAATTTCGCAAGATATGATGAAGCCCGGCTGGCACTGCAAAGCGGTTTAGGAAGGAAAAAGTTGTTGTGGTAAATTATGCATTGTTAATTTATTTATTTATTTTGCATAATGTACGAAGCTTCTAGTTTACACATGAAGGTTAATATTTAATAACGTGAAGGCATTCAACTCATGAAATATCGAGTCATCACATCCATACACTGCCCGCGCCGCTTTTTAGTTTTGACGTCTGATGAATATTAATTTCTGACCCCAGGCATTTGTTTGCACGCGTCGGAGTCTTTTATCAATGTAAATACTCTGGATTAAAAGCGCCCCGATCAATATTTCATTCAAAAGCGCCTTTTTATTGTTGGTTTTGAGAGCAATCAAGTGGAAAGAGATGACGCCGGCGTGTTCAATGCAGGCGGGCGCCAACTATTGTTTACCTGACAACTCCTTGCAGAATGAAGAGAAGTATTAAGTCAACAGCCAGGGTATTAAAGGACAACCGACACCATTTTTTTGTTTCCTAACTGACATCAGAAAAACGTTTTATAGCATCTAAAATACCCAAAACACGAAGGCTGATATTTTTAGTCAAATGCAAAACAACAATAAAAATGACTTAAAGTGTCCCAAAACCGCCACAAAATTAGCTCAAAACTGGGAACATTCAGAAAGTCCAGCCCCCTTGTTCGTGACGTCACAAAATGCCTTGCTCCAGAATCAATACAATGGCCTCAGAGAGTTCAGATTGGGAGAAGATGCTTTCTTGTTACTCATCCAGTTATGAATATGATTCAAATAGTTCCGAAGCGGAAAGCATACATGTTTGCAATCGATTAAAGAAGTCCTTCCGTAATCAATTCTCGATAAAAAATAAAAAATGCACAAGATGGCGCCCAAGCTCCGTTGGAAATGGGCTGATTTGTCTGCTGGGAATTTGTGTCAACTTAATACCTTTATGCGTTTCACTGCAATTGGTAGTCTTGGTGCGACACACAACAATTCACAAACGCGTTATTTATGTATTTTTCCTTCTAATTTTGCGATCAACACGTTGTTTTCAGACAAAAAAAAGTGCCCAAAATGCATTGGTTGTCGCTTTGTCGGTCAGGGGCGTTCCTTCCGTGATGTCACGTCAGGCATCGTCATCAACTCGAAAACAAGACTTCCTGAATATTCAGCGAGAGTCTTAAAATGTAAAATATAGCTATACGCCATGGAATATTTGTAAAATACGCTCAATAGAACTCATTTGAAGTGATTATACAAATTATGGACGCAACTTGACAGCGGCGTCGGTTGTCCTTTAAAATTATTTTTAAAATGTGGCCCATTTTTGACCTATCCAAAACCTCCCATCAGCAAATAACATTTTTTGGGGGGGATGTATTGAATTGTATGCATTTTCCATGCGCCGATTTCTTAACTCACCAGTAGAATCTGTTAGGGACAACGTTGTTGTGCACAAGCTGCCACCTCCTGCCAAATTCCACGGAGACATACAGCTGGAAAGAAGAAAAATCAAAGATCACATTCAAGGTAGGATTACGACCAACTGCTAAAAAAATAAAATAAAAATAAAAATGCCGGAGTCTTTATTTTGAGAAGTGCTGTAAGAGGATGAACTACGCCGTGAGTGCAAATTTAATGCTGAAGATGAAATGCTCTGTAGACAGTGGGCGCTTTTTGATCTGCAAATCTGCTTCTGTAGTGAAAAAAATCTTCCTACACTGACTCAGCGGCATTGCAGCTTAAATGTATTATTTTTATATGTTTATTTCTTTATTATTATTATTATTATTATTATTATTATGATTGACAACCACGCTGACTTTTTTACATTTTTTATCCATCCCCATTGAAATGAATGGCAAACTCATTGCGACCTTATGCATCCGGGTCATGGCATCACTTGAAAAGTTTGCAAGAATCATTTGTTACGCCCCTCAACGTCCCAATCACCAAAGACTATAAAATAACAGAACGTAGACATTTTAATTGGTTAATGAACTATGTAATAACCTCTTCCTGTGAAGGAGTTTACCAAGTGGTAAATTAGTCCAAGGCCAGATCTCCTACATGAAGATGACAATTTAACAGGCTGTGTCTGTTCACCTCAGATTGACCCCAGATTTTTTTGTGCTTCCATTGTGGGCCTTGTGTTCAGCGGCATGAACCTGTTAAAGGACAACCGACATCATTTTTTTGTTTCCTAACTGACATCAGAAAAAACGTTTTATAGCATCTAAAATACCCAAAACACGCAGTATGACATTTTTATTCAAATGCAAAGCACCAATAAAAATGACTTAAAGTGTCCAAAATCTGCAAAAAAAATTGAGCTGCGAATTGGGCATTTTCAGAAAGTCCCGCCCCCAGTTCGTGACGTCACGCCAAGACGTCTTGCATTGCAGGAGAATCAAAACAATGGCTTCAAATTCAGAGAATATGCTTTCTTGTTACACATCCAGTTATGAATATGATTCAAATAGTTCTGAAGAGGAAAGCATACATGTTTGCAGTCGATTAAAGAATTTATTCCGTATCATTTTGAGGCATCAGGGGTGGGAAATGTCGCACCCAAGGGAGGCAGAAAATGGCGACAAAGCCGTGTAGGGAATTAGTCAGCCCGTTTTCCATGGCTGATAAATTCCTTCCATGGAGCTTGGTCGCCCTCTTCTGGCGGCTTTTCGGTGCAACATGAGGTTTTCAGACCAAACAAGTACAGCAAAATACATTGACGTGATGGAAGGACTGCTACAATGTGTCTTTTTTTTTCGGACAGGGGCGTTCCTTCAGTGACGTCACATACGGACTCGTCACCAACTCAAAAACAAGACTTCCTGAATATTCAGTGCGAGTCTTAAAAGGTTAAATATAGCTATATGCGGTGGAATCTTTGTAAAATACGCTCAGTAAAAGTCAGTTGAAGCCATTTTACAAATTATGGACACCACTTGTCCGGAGAGGTCGGTTGTCCTTTAAATATAATAACTACTTTTCTGTCTATTCTCTATCAATTGTCTATTTAAAGAGGACTAATTTAGCACCCTCTTCCTCTGCGGAGGTCAACAAAGATGAATATTCCATTATATGTCACGACCCCACAAGAGGAAATAATGCTTCTTCAGTAGATCCTAAGTGAAGTGAACATATGCTTGGAAAATTACGGCTCTGACACTTACCATGCGGTTACATCATCGCAACGATGCTAAAGGGACACATCTAATTGGTTCATTTGCCATGCGGCTCAGATGAAGGTCAGACGGCTTTCTGGCTAAAAAAAAAAAGCTAACCAAAGGGGAGTGTGAAAGGACCCGTTTAACTATTCAGACAGTTGGCCTGTTAGCGCCAAAAACGCTCTTAGCAGGATCCACATCATTTTTTTGTCTCATCTCGCCACTTGCAACTTTTAAAAAGACAAGACAATCAATAAATGGAAAATGAAAGCAATCCGAGAGTAATGGCGCCGCGGGAGTGATGAAAGAAAGGCTTGAAATTGCTCTTTACAAAGACATACGGAATGACCGCGGGGCAAACTTGTCCAGTGCATCTTTATTGGGGAGGTGGATGGTTTGTCCACGAGGCTTTCATCTTCTCACCGCACCATTTATCTCACTTCTCGCACCTCGTCTGCTTGGCTCTCTTGATATCAAGTGGTGCTATACGGTGAGACGGGGGGGGTGAAGTTTGATGTCTACAACGTTGAGCGGAGCAGACAGCGGGTTTCTCCCAAACTAATGAAGGCAGTGCGCGTTTGTGTGTGCGCGTTAGTGTGCGCGCGCCTGCGTCGATACCACCTGTCATCTTTCGCCAGGTCACAGTTTGGTAGCCTCGTTCGAGTTGGTGTTGTCTGTGATGTCACCAGTTGGTTACCTTTTAAAGGACAACCGACACCATTTTTTGATTAAAAAAAAAAAAACGTTTTATAGCATCTAAAATAGCCAAAACACATACAAAAATACACAAAATACACAAAACATCACGCCAGAATGTCTTGCCTTACTCTTGAATCAAAACAATGGCTTCAGATTTGGAGAATATGCTTTCTTGTTACTCATCCAGTTATGAATATGATTCAAATAGTTCTGAAGAGGAAAGCATACATGTTTGCAATCGATGAAAGTCGTTCCGTATCAATTCGAGACATCTGGACTCCAATGTATCGTCCCAGAAAATGCACAAGATGGCGCCCAAGCTCCGTTGGAAATGGTCATCGTCATCAACTTGAAAACAAGACTTCTTGAATATTCAGCGGGAGTCTTAAAATGTCATGTATTATTATTATTGGAAGGCCGTAATGTGACATTCCCGCATGATTTCAGTTCAAGTATGATTAGCATGAAGCGAATGATCTAAAGGCAACGCTTTGTATTTATTTTTGTAATTATTATTTGTGTATTTATTTCTTGAGGTCGTTATTTATTTATTTGTTTATTTATTTATCCATTTATCTATTTCTTTGTTTATTTGTGTGTTTGTGTGTTTATTAATTTGTTTGTGTATTTATTTAATGTATTTGTTTGTGTATTTATTTCTTTGCTTGTGTATTTATTCATTTATTTATTTATTTGCTTGTGTTTTTATTTATATATATATTTATTTTTGTGTTTATTTATTTGTATGTGTATTTGTTTATTTCTTTGTGTATTTATTTATGTACTTATTGGCTTTTTATTTATGTACTTATTTGCTTCCATCCATCCATCTGTCTATCTGTCTGTCTAGCTAGCTAGCTATCTGGCGGGCTATCTAGCTATCTTTCTAGATAAGTAGCTATTTAGCCAGCTAAGTAGCTATCTATTTACTACACATACTGTAATATATTTTTTTAAATTAATACAAATTAATAAAAAAGAATTGAGGGGCGGGATTGAAGTGAATTTTCATGAATTCATGAGTGAGGTCGGCCATGGCTCATGGCCCTCCCGTCTCTCTGCTCTCCTCATCCGATGTAAAATCTGACTGAAATCTCACGTGGCACTAACGAGTGCACGATCAGCATCACCTTTTTTGCTTCCATCCGACGATTGTGTTAACGCTGCTTTTTCTTTTTAAATCCTCATCTCCCTTTTTTTTAGGAGGGGGGTTTTCAACTGACAGCTTTCGGTGTTACCTTTTGGTCGTGGCTGTAAGCCAGGATCCAATCTTCCTGCTCCGGGTGGAAAAGAAGACTGAGGATATCAAAGGCTAAGCTGTGTTTCTGATAGGACGCCCCCTCGTCAAGGCTAATGAGCAGGCTGTTCTCCACCTCCGGGTCGGTCAGGAGCATGATCTGAAATGAGAGGAGAAAGACGACGACGGGGATCAACGCCCCAACCTGACAGCAACCGCGCCGGAGGGCCTCGCTTGCGCTAACGCGGTGTGCTCTTCTCACTCCACGCAGATACACACACTCATGCCGCAGCCTCCCGCGGGGCTGTTTTGCACTGAAAATGATAGCAGCTAGCGCGCGGTGATGATGAGCCCTGACAGGCGGTGTTGGTCTTCTCTCTCTACACGGAGACCGGCAAAACTTACCTTGCGCTTGATGAAAAGCTTTCTTCAGCCGTCCTCTGTACTTCTTTGAAGGTGTCGGACGTTTCGCTTCTTATCCAAGAGGCTTCGTCAGCGAACTAAAATCTTTTGCTGGCAGTTTCGGCCCGATATATATATCCTTACTGTCCAGATGTGGCGGTGCCAGAGTCTGCTATGATTAGTCCCTGCTCCCTAAAGCCACGTGATTGGTCAAGAACGCGGCAGTGAGTGGAGGAGGTTTAAACATTAAAGAGACAGTCAGACGACAGTGATAGTTTCAACTTTGATAGTACAAAGGCAGAGTGTAGACTGCAAGGTTAAAATATCCCATCAATCAGGCTGCACAAATAACCCGCACAAGCCATCTGTACACTTGATGCAAAAAGCTATCAACGCAGCTAAACAGAACACAATTGATGAGGAACTAGATAAAATTATGGCAGAGAAAGCACCTACAAGGTATCATTTCTCAAGAAGGTGAATGAAGAAGTGTTATTCGTGTGTTTAATGCTGAAGAAACCGGTCACTCCATTCAATCAAGCCATCAACGACCATCACAAAGGTAAATAAAACGACTTTAATATACAGTACAGTTTATTTCCTTAATTATAATACCATAGCACATTTATTTATATATTATTTATATATATATTATTTATATAAAATATATACACATATATATTTTATGTCATTTTAAGGCTTAGAAAATTAGAAAGTAGAAAAGTATGTTTGTTGGGGACCTGGGAATGGATTATTGTCATTTTAATGGTTTCCTATGAGAAATTATTTTTTGGGATACACACTTTTCACCTTACACACTCTGTCTGGGAGCCAAGTAAGTTCGTAAGCCAAGGTATCACTGTATTTTGTTTTTCATTTGGCAGCCTATCTTTTGGGATGCACTAATTTTTGCCTTAAAGTGTCTATCGGTTTGAAATAAGTAGGAATTTTGTGTTGCCAAATGGCTCTTTGTAGTTTTTCAGAAACTCCTGCAAAACTGCTACTCCTCTCATTTTAGTATCGTCCACATTTTTGATTTCATTCCCTATTGTTTCCTTTTGACATCCGACACCTTCCAAGAAGTCCAGATGACGGCTGAAGAAACCTTTTCATCGATGGACCAATCCTGTACGACTGAGAGCTTACACAGACCTACCTTGCGCTTGTTGTTGGGACTGACGTACAAGTAGCTCAGGATGATCTTGGGCCCCACTTTCTCATTAAGTTTCTCGTACGTGCTGCCGTAATCGGTGGATCTAAAATTCAATTAAGAGGATAGGATGAAATAGGGGTGGGGTGCGTGGGGGGCAGTGCAACACCTAGCGGTTGGGATGCTGATGCTATCATTAAGAATGTCAGGCAGGCGGAAAATTGCAACAGCAGAATTCGGCAAGCAATTTGCTAGATGAATGGAGATTTCTTTAATTATCAAAAATAAACAAGAATATCCCGTGTAGCATGCATCGTCAGGGGATGACTTCTCATGATGATGATTGGTAGTATTATTGCCGTTGAGGCTCGCTGGCCATATTTTTATACTTGACTTTAAAGGACAACCCACGTCACTTTTTTGTTTCCTCACTGACATCAGAAAAACGTTTTATAGTTAATAAAATGAAATGAAAATGAAACGAATAAATGAACAAATAAAAATGAAAAAATAAACGAATAAATAAATAAATAAATAAATAAATAAATAAATAAATAAATAAATAAATAAAACGATGAAAACTCCAACTAATAATAAAAGCCTCATGAAAACGATGCCATTTGGCAAAATGACAAAATAAATAATCGATAAACACATTGAATAAATAAGCACACACACACAACACACACAATGGACAAAAACTAAATAAATTAAAAAAAAACAAGAAAGAAAGAAATGAATAAATAAACACATAAAATAAACACAAACTAAATAAAGAAACAAAAATATAAATTAATTAATTAATGGACAAATAAATACATAAAAAGCATGCATGAAAGAAAGAAATGAATAAATAAACACATAAAATAAAGAAAGAAAGAAAGAAACAAATAAATAAATGAATAAATGAAAAAATAAATGAATAAATAAATGAATAAATAAAGGAATGAATCAATGAATAAATAAATAAATAAATGAACGAGCGAACAAAAAATGCAATAAATGAATAAACGAAGAAATGAATAAATACATAAATAAATGAATGAATGAACGAATAAATAAATGAATACATGAATACATGAATAAATGAATGTTGGAATAAATAAATAAATAAATAAATAAATGAATGAAGAAATGAACGAGCGAACAAACAAATAACTGAATAAACGAATATCTAAATAAATAAATGAACGAACAAACAAATGAATAAATGAATGAATAAACAAAGAATCAACCAAACAAACAAACAAACAAAAGAATGAATAAAAGAATAAAAGAATACAAGAATAAAAGAATAAAAGAATAAAAGAATAAAAGAATAAACGAATAAAAGAATACAAGAATAAAAGAATAAATGTTCCAAAAACTAAAATAAACGATGTAAAACGAAACAAGAGTCAAAATGAAATAAAATAACTGTGGAAAAAAAAGAAATCTATTATAAGCTCGATGAATGGGTAATGAATGCACCATGAGCATAAACATTTCTTAGTAGCTTTGACCCAACATTGGGTTACTTCGAACCCATCATTTATCCGATGCTTCTCCTTCTAAACTCCATTTTCATATCTTACCTCCACAATGAACTCTCCGTCACTCTACCCGAGCTGAAGTCGTAGTATTTGGTCAACATGAGGATCACCTGGAACATACAGCATCCATATTTACATTAGCGCGGATTCCTACTTTCAAGCTAATCTTCTTCCGTCGAAATAAGACACGCTCCAATGTCAGATATTTATGCAGGTAGGACTACGGCGTCATAATTCAACGGGCGCAGACACCAGGCTTCGTAAATCTCAGGGACATCTTTTCTAGTAGGCTATCATAAAACCTGTCACGGGATGCACAAGCTTTTTACTTTATAGCCGCGTAAAGCTGTCCATTCCCTTGTTCATTACTTATGGTGTTAATATGGAAAAAAAAAAGGGGGGTGAATGTTCGGACTTTTTTTTTTTGTCTTCTTGGCCGTAGGAACACGGATAGGAGCGATTTTGAACACGGTGACTTGAGAAGAGTTGCTTTCCCTCCGTGAGTCGTTAGCGGGAAACACGGGAGGAAATGGATGAAAAGGTTTCTTCAGCCGTCATCTGTACTTCTATACATTTATTTATTCGTTCATTTATTCATTTATTTATGTATTTATTCAATTATTTATTCATTTATTTATTCATTTCTTCGTTTATTCATTTATTGCATTTTTTTGTTCGCTCGTTCATTTATTTATTTATTTATTTATTTATTTATTTATTTATTCATTGATTCATTCCTTTATTCCCATCCAAGAAGCTTCGTCAGCAAATTCAAGTCTTACTGGTAGTTTCGGACGTACCACATAAAATAAATACATAAAATAAACACATAAAATAAAGAAAGAAACAAACAAATAAATAAATGAATAAATCAAAAAATGAATGAATGAATAAATAAATGAATAAATAAATGAATGAATGAATAAATAAATAAATAAACGAGCGAACAAAAAATGAAATAAATGAATAAACGAAGAAATGAATAAATAAATGACTAAATAAATAAATGAATAAATGAACGAATAAATAAATGAATAAATGAATACATGAATAAACGAATGTTGGAACAAATAAATAAATAAATAAATAAATACATGAATACATGAAGAAATGAACGAGCGAACAAACAAATAAATAAATGAATAAAAGAATAAATGAATATATATAAATAAATGAACGAGCAAACAAATGAATGAATAAATGAATTAATAAACAAAAATCAACCAAACAAACTGACCTATATGTATATATTGCTAGCTTTGAGGTGCATATGTACTGCCGATTGAGGCCCACTAGTATCATCCCTGCGATGTTGATAAAGTCTTTTTTTGAGAATTTTAGTCTCCCCAATGTATTGCTCTTTACAATTTTCATTTTTACAATGTATTGAATAAACTACAATACTTTGTTTTTCATTTGGCAGCCTATCTTTTGGATGCACTAATTTTTGCCTTAATTGTGTATTCGAGTCACACATGTTGACTAAACAGCATTAAACAGCATGAAACTTTTAAAGGACAACCGACGTCTCCGGACAAGTTGTGTCCATAATTTGTAAAATAGCTTCAAATGACTTGTACTGAGCGTATTTTACAAAGATTCCACCACATATAGCTATATTTTACATTTTAAGACTCGCGCTGAATATTCAGGAAGTCTTGTTTTTGAGTTGGTGACGAGTCCGTACGTGACGTCACTGAAGGAACGCGCCTGACCGAAAAAAAGACACATTGTAGCAGTCCTTCCATCACGTCAATGTATTTTGCTGTAGTTGTTTGGTCTGAAAACCTCGTGTTGCACCAAAAAGCCACCAGAAGGGGGCGACCAAGCTCCATGGAAGGAATTTATCAGCCTGCGGAAACGGGCTGATTAATTCATCACAGGAGCTTGGACGCCATTTTCTGCCTCTTTTTGGGTGATACATTTCCCCCCAACGTTGCCTCAAAATGGAACGGAATAAATTATTTTTAATTCAATTTCCATTATTTTTAACCCAACAGGTCTTAGGAACGTATAAATCAGAAGTAGAATTATTTATATCCCACAAAAAAAAAAACACAAGCTGAAGAAATGTTTCGATTTCAAGCAATTAAAATTCCAGCTTGGATCTTTTCCAAGCTTGGAGTGACACATCAAAAACAGTAAGAACCCACTTCCAATAAAATGCCCTTTACATCCTCCCAGTGTTGCTCCCTCATGGACAAGTCACACTCATCGGGGAAAAAAATGTCACATACGGGGACGAATCGTTTGAACCATCCTCTGAGTCTCGCTTATTTTTCTGCATTCAGCCAAATGTCACTCATATACAGAAACTTTCAAGGGGTAGGAGGGGTTTTAACGTTAAAAACATCCACCTCCTCGATGCATTATTCACTTTGTAGATGTTTGCGAGAGAAGCAGGTGTTTGAAGCCCTTTCCACGCACACATAACAAGGTACGGCGGCCATGTCTTATTTATAAGCTCCTTTATTTTTGTACCCCCCCCTTTTGCGTTGCAACAAAAGGTGTCATATTGTCACGCGGGCGACCCCGTGACTGCGCCGCCCATTCAAGTACGCTATCATCAACATATCCGACGGATTACTCAACATCCAAAAGCAAGCAAAAAAAGATGGTACGCTATCTAATCCTTTTGTAAAAAAAAAAAAAAAAGCTGAAACCTCAGAGGGTAAACTAGAACCCGGACGACTGCAGTCATTATGCAGGAATGAATAGCGGCTTAATAGTGGGTTTAAAGGGATTAGCCCGTAGAGATGATTCGCGCCGAATGAAGGTGTAGCAATAGCGTAGTTATCAATTTACGGCGGAGGGGTGTTTTGTTGAAGGTATGAAGCCCTTTTGACAAATGAAATCAAAGACGGTGACAATTGGTGATGACTCCCAGTCAGTCACCGATCGGCTCTTATCAGCAATTGCCTTGAACGGAATTAGCGCATCAATAAAAGTGTCGTGGCATTTAGCAAGTGCAATTAAACAGACGGATGATTGCGTGAAAGCAATCAGAGCAGGGCGTTGACGACGGGAATATGAAGACAAATATTTATTAGGGTTATGCGTGTTTGCATATGGGCACGTCGGAGAACTGCCGCATACCGTTACGTGAAACTTTTGCAATGAATGAGTACATTGATAACTCAGTTTATGAACGCTTTAGTTTACAAACGTTTCGCATTCTGAGAATATAATCTTGGCATACGAAATAGTTTTTGGCTAACAAAGCAAACCACACAGCGCCACAGTGGCTGGCGGACTAGTTTTCGACACTATCTTTCTTTGAGTGCAAACACGGTTTGTTATCGAGTGGAGTACTTTTGCTATAATGGGACTGAAAAAGACCCCACCACAGGCTAGTGTTAAGACGAAGAGGACACAAAAGAAAAATACGGTCGAGCAGAAGAAGGAGATCATCGAAAAACATGCATTTGTGTGATTTAGCTGTCCAAGTACCATTACGCTAAGTCGACCATTGCTACCATCCGTTGACAACTACCATCACAAAGGTAAATAAAATGACTTTATTATACAGTACAGTTTATTTCTTTAATTACATTACAATAGCACATTTATTATACATAAAATAAGGTATATTTTGTGTAGTTTTAAGATTTGTTTCATAGAAAAAAATATGTTTTAAGATGACCTGGGAACGGATTATTTTCATTTTAAGGGTTTCTTATGGGAAATAAATGTTTGGAAGATGAACTTTTTGGGAACCACTTAAGTTCGTAAACTGAGGTATCACTGTACTTTGATCAAGAGTCGATGCGGAAACATCCTTGAGAAGACAATAGTAACACGCTAAGCGATTTTACACATACGCTAAAATGTGCGAGACACCATCTGTGCCACAACTTAGACCTGATTTTATTGAGGTAATTGACTGTCCCTCATATACGCTTTACTCTGTCTACCTTAACCCCTCTTGATAATGCAACAAAAGGAGCAACTGGGTGGTCAGCATCAAATGCGCTTATAAATGAAATGTATTATTATTATAATTATTATTTGCTATTTATTAGCTTCCTGTTAGCTAACTGGCTAGTTAGCTATATGGCTGGCTATTAGTTATACAGCTAGTTGTATAGCTGTCACGCTGGCGTGTGTGGCTGCCACTGCTCACCCACAGAAAAACTTCTCCTATGACTAAAAAGTTACCTTCAGAGTTTTGAAAGGTGCTTATAAATAAAATGTATTATTATTATTAGTAGTAGTAGTAGTAGTAGTCGTAGTAGTAGTAGTAGTAGTATTAGTATTATTATTATCCATTATCCATTATATATCCATTAACTAGCTAGCTAGTTATTAGCTGTCTAGGTGGCTGGCTGTTGGCTATCTGGCTATCTCTTAGCTATTTATTCACTACACTACAGCTAGCTTTCTATCTATTTGATTTAATTCTGGGTTGACTGTACGCTGGCGCGTGTGGTTGCCGCTGCCCACCCACAGAAAAACTTATCCTATGACTGTAAAGTGACCTTGAGAGTTTTGAAAGGAGCTTATAAATGAAATGTATTATTATTATAAAACGTCCAGTCGACTTTCTGTCACCTGATTGGCCGAGTTTGTGATAGCGAACCCCCTAGAAGACAATTGTGTAAGATCCAGCTATAAAAATCGCAGAGCATATTGACAAAAGGTAAAGTGCTGGAATATCAATTATCAAAGCCGAGGACAGACTTTGACAAGATCAATCCTGTATTGAACCGTCGTTAAAGCAAGCCAGCTTTGTTTAATTAAATTTGGAGAGTTTTGACACGATGATGATTTAAACTAAATGATTCCTGGAAGATATTAAACACTAAAACTAGAACATTAAAAGATCATCCTGGGTTTTCGTCATTTTCACTGGAATTCCAGGACAATTACAATGTTTTAGGACTACATAAACATTAAAAACAGCGTAAGAAAACCGAGACTATCTTTTTTCATCAGAAAAAAAAGAATTAATCCCTAAATAATATGGGTCTGGAGTTATCTGAGCTTGAAATGGGGGCGAATGTACAAAATACAAATCATGCATATTGATTTATATGTTGTTTTAACAACAGCTGAACCCGTAACAAAGTGCTAACATGGACAAAAGGCAAATTCTGCCCCCTTGTGGAAGGGAAAAACATTTCCAGAGGTCTGACCAGCGCTTCATCAGCACCATCCGCAAGAAAAAAAAAAAAAAAAAATCACACAACTTGCAGGACCCACAGAAAATTTAATTTTAGGACTACATAAGCATTAAATGCAATGGAAGAAAACTTAGACTTGTTACTTTCATCAGAAAAAAAGAGTTAATTCCTAAGTTATATACGTCTGCAGTTATCTGAGCTTGAAATGGGGGCGGATGTACAAAATACAATACATACATATTGATTCATACAGTGATTTATAATAATAATAATACATTTCATTTAAAAGCACCTTTAAAAACTTTCAAGGACACTTTACAGTCACGGGATTTTTTTTTCTGCGGGTGAGCAGCGGCAACCACACGCGCCAGCACTCAACCTGGAAGTTACATAAAGTAAAAAAAACTAAATAACAAATAATACGACAACACAAACACACAGAGAGTCATTCATTCTTCAGCACTTTCTATACCCTCTTTATGACATGAAGCAGTTCTAGATGAAAGAGATAATCAAAGCGTCCTTTTCAGCAGTGGATCAGGGACGTGCACATGATTCTCGCCAGGCTTTAACAACAGCTGAAGCTGTACCAAAGCGCTAACATGGACGAAAGACAAATGCTGCACCCTTGTGGAACGGGAAAAAAAAAACATTGCCAGAGGTCTGACCAGCGCTTTATCAGCACCACCCGCAAGAAAAAACCAAAACCAGAAGAAATTCGGGAATGCTAGCCAATTAGTTAATAATTATCGCTATGAAAATGAACATCCTGTGCACTTTATTAACACTCTTTTCATCTCACCCGCGCTGCTCTGTTCATTTTTTATTTGTGATTTTTTTTCAGCAGGTCAGCACAATCATGAATTATGAAGCCACTCTTCAATGTCGCAATGTGGAAAATAAACTATTGATACCGTAATAAAAAAAAAAAGCTGAGGTGGGTGAAGCGGCTCTCACACGGTGACTCCCAAACATGCAAAGAGGTTTCATAATCAAGTTGTAAATTACAATTAAACGCAAGACATTTTTATTGATATTTTTATGTGCAATATATCTTCTACATTAAAGCCTGACACCATCTGTGTGTTTTTTTTTTTGTTATACAAGGGTTGTTTAACTTGTTCTAACACCTAAATAATAAATAAAATAGTGCATGTACTTGATTAAAACTTGAGGAGTTGTAAAACTGTCATGATTTATGCTAATGTTAGCATGTCAAAGGCAATTGCCATTATTTGTTAGCATCAAAGGACAACCGACACCTCCGATCAAGTTGTGTCCATAATGTGTAAAATCACTTCAAATGACTTCTACTGAGCGTATTTTACAAAACATTCCACAGCATATAGCTATATTTTATGTTTTAATATTGAATATTGAATATTCAGGAAGTCTTGTTTTTGAGTTGGTGACGAGTCCGTACGTTACGTCACTGAAGGAACGCCCCTGACCGAAAAAAGGACACATTATAGCAGTCCTGCCATCACGTCAATGCATTTTGCTGTACATGTTTGGTCTGAAAACGTCATGTTGCACCAAAAAGAGGCAGAAGAGGGCGACAAAGCTCCATGTAAGGAATTTATCAGCCTGTGGAAACGGGCTGATTAATTCCTCACACGGAGCTTGGTCGCCATTTTCTGCCTCTTTTTTTGGTGATCCATTTCCCCCCAATGTTGCCTCAAAATGATACGCAAGTACTTCTTTAATCGATTGCAAACTTGTATGCTTTCCTCTTCAGAACTATTTGAATCATATTCATAACTGGATGAGTAACAACAAAGCATCTTCTCCGAATCTGAAGCCATTGTTTTGATTCTAAAGCAAGGTAAGACGTGTTGGGGTGACATCACGAACAAGGGGGCGGGACCTCCTGAAACTCGGCATCTCCGAGGTCATTTTGAAGTAGTTTTGGGACACTTTAACTCATTTTTATTGCCGTTTCGCATTTGCCTAAAAATATTAGCCTGCGCGTTTTGGGTATTTTAGATACAGTAAAGTCTCGTTATATCGATATCGGATATATCGATAGTCCCGGTTATATCGATACTATTTCTATGCACGCACGGAGAAAATTACATGCAAACAGGGTCGGATATATCGATAGTCCCGGTTATATCGATATTTTTTCGGACTCCCTCGAATATCGATATAACGAGACTTTACTGTACTATAAAACGTTTTTCTGATGTCAGTTAGGAAACAAAAAAATGGCGTCAGCGTAAAATATAGCTCTATGCCGTGGAATCTTTGTAAAATACGCTCAGTAGAAGTCATTTGAAGCGATTTTACAAATTATGGACACAACTCCGTGTCGGTTGTCCTTTAATGTTCAACTCACTCGTTCTTTTTTTTGTTTAGTTAACGGCAATAAAATGAATTCCAATCACTGTTGCGGAGCTTACATGACTAACCACACACAGTAGATCTTACCCACAAAGACGATAATAAGCAACAAGACAAGAAGTCCGCACGCTACTCCAGCTGCTTGTGACTGATAGTCTGCCTTCAGCGGGCGAATGAAGCGACGGGCAGCAGATCCCCCCCCCCCCCCCCCCCTCCCATCGAACGCAAACATGCTTGAGAAGTCACCCGAAACTGCTTGCTTCTCGCCTCCAAATGAGGACCTCGGCGAGTTGATGAAGCAACCCGGCTGAGCGTGGAGACTTTATCCTGCTCCAGGGAGGCTTGATCAATTGGGGCCAGATTGGACAACCCAAACTGTCGAGCGCTGCCCACTGCGCATACGAAATATATATATAGAAATAAATAAATAAAAAATACGTTTGCAAAGTCAGCTTGGTGGAAATGGCTGCATGCAAAATGGGTTGCGTCTAGATCCTGGGGGGGGGGGGGGGGGCGGATTTAGTTAAGGTGCTGATGAACGTCATTACCTCAGTTTGAAGTAAAACTATCATCAGTACGGTAAACTGTCAATCACCCGGATATATAAAAAAATAAGATTAATCCAATTCCAGGTCTCTATAAAACATTTTTTTTTAAATAAGCCTTAAAGGACAACTGACGTAACTTTTTTGTTTTTTTAATTGACACCAGAAAAACGTTTTATAGCATCTAAAATACCCAAAACACGCAGTATGATATTTTTAGTCAAATGCAAAACACCAATAAAAATGATTTAGTGTCCAAAATCTGCACAAAAAAAATTGAGCTGCGAATTGGGCATTTTCAGAAAGTCCCGCCCCCATTTCGTGACATCACGCCAAGACGTCTTGCATTGCTAGTGAATCAAAACAATGGCTTCAGATTCGGAGAATATGCTTTCTTGTTACACATCCAGTTATGAATATGTTTCAAATAGTTCTGAGGAGGAAAGCATACATGTTTGCAATCCATTAAAAAAAATTATTTCTGCCATTTTGAGGCAACATTGGGGGGAAAATCTCTCACCCAAAAAAAGAGGCACAAAATGGCGACCTCCTGTGGCCACCGCCGTTTCCACAGGCTGATAAATTCCTTATATGGCGCTTGGACGCCCGCTTCTGGAGTCTTTTGGGTGCAACACGAAGTCCCCAGACCAAACAAGTACAGCAAAATACATTGACGTGATGGAAGGACCACTACAATGCTTTTTTTTTTACGGTCAGGGGTGGTCCTTTAGTGACGTCACGTACGGACTCGTCACCAACTCAAAAGCAAGACTTCCTGAATATTCAGCGTGAATCTTAAAAGGTAAAAATCTATAGGTGGTGGAATCTCTGTAAAATATGCTCAGTAGAAGTCATTTGAAGAAATTTTACAAATTATGGACGTTGGTTGTCCTTTAAAATGTTTTTTTAAATTCTATTCAATTGTATGTTTGCAGAAAGTACAATAACATCAGGCATCACTGTACGCAAGTTGGCTCAAATAAGAACTAAACAATCGACTATTATTCAAATCAGTCACGTATCCAAAAGCAGGAGTTTGATTCCGACCGCGCAGAGTTCAACACTGCAGTACAACGTTGCACCCTCATTATACGAGGCGCTAGTCAAAATCATCCGAACCTGATTTCATGGATTTTTTTTCTGCTGAGCCTTCGGCGTCGAAGCGAAAGACCCCTCGAGGGGAAACACAGCTTGCCAATAAACAACACAACGCCGCAGGACGGCGAGCCACACTCGGGAATCTCGCCGCAGGGAGGCGCGGTGGCTTTGCAAGCGCCCAACTTGACCGACCGCCGCTTTTCCTGAAAAGACTCGCTTTTTTTTATTCAATACGAAGCGGATCCTAGCGTGTAGCTATCATTAAATAGTAAGAATTAAATAGTAAGAAGTTGATTAAGAATTAACTAGGGGGAACCTATGGATCATCTCCCACCTAAAGACTTATGACGGTCTAGCTAGCTATCAAGCTAGCTACCTAGCGATCTATTTGATATCTATTAGCTATCTATTAACTTCTAGCAGGCTGGCTAGCTATCTATAATAATAATAATAATAATAATAATAATACATTTAATTTATAAGCGCCTATCAAAACTCTCAAGGTCACTTTACAGTCACAGGATCAGTTTTTCTGCGGGTGAGCAGCGGCAGCCACACGCGCCAGCGCTCATTCAACCTGGAAGTAATTCAAATAGATAGAAAGCTAGCTAGCTAGCCAAATCGATAGCCAAAAGATGCCTAGCTCGATAGTGAATAGATAGCTAGCCAGCTAGGTAGCTAGCCAGCCAGCCAAAGCTAATAGATAGCAAATAGCTAGCAAAATGATACTTTTCTTTGGACTGTAAACCATGTCAATTGTTTGCCTTATTGCGCCAAGCTAGCTCGGCAGCTAATAGATAGCTAATAGCAAGCTAGATAGCCAGCTAGATAGTAAATAGAGAGCCAGCTAGGGAAATATATAGCTAGCCAGCTAAATAGCAAATAATAATAATAATAATAATAATAATAATAATATTATACATTTAATTTATAAGCGCTCTAGCTATGTAGCTGGCTAGGTAGCTATCAGCGACTGTATCCTGTGACTGTAAAGTGACCTTGAATAATTTTGAAAGGTGCTTATGAATGAAGTGTATTATTACTATTATTATTATTATTATCTATTAGCTAGCTAGATAGCATTCTATCTATTTGAGTTACTGATGGGTTGAGTGAACCCCGGCGCGTGTGGCTGCCGCTGCTCACCACCTCACTCAGAAAAACTTATCCTAAGACTGTAAAGTGACCTTGAGAGTTTTGAAAGGTGCTTATAAATGAAAAGTATTATCATTATCGTTATCATTATTATTATTATTATTATTATTATTATTATTATTATTATTATTATTATTATTATTATTATTATTATTATTATTGTTGGAGCAATTCGCTATACGAACATTTTTAAACATCTTATAGAACCATTTTTGTTTTTACTTGATTCCTGCTTCATTAATAATGACTTCATCAATTATTATTATTATTATTATTATTATTATTATTATTATTATTTATTATTGCGGCAATTAGCCATACGAACATTTTTAAACATTTTAAAGAACCTTTTTTGTTTTTACTTGATTCCTCCTTCATTAATAAGGACTTTTTCAATTATTATTATTATTATTATTATTATTATTATTATTACTATTATTATTATTATTATTATTATTATTATTATTAAGGCACTTGGATAATAACGGGCTCGCCTGGTGATGTTGCGGCGCTGCTATTAGCATGCTGGGATATTACAATTAATTGGATAATGGGAATGAAAAAAAAGACATCTTTCTTTTTTCGTTTCTTGCAAGGAACATTTCCGTACAAAGATTCTCGGCGTGCCGCTGAGACATTTTTATTACCCCCCCCCCCCCCCCTGCGCTTTATTGTGCTCTAAATCTACTTAACAGTGCATATGTTAAGCACTAATCATATTCCGTACGTACTATTTTTTTTTTTGTCGAAAGCAGAGAGCCGCCCTGCGTCACGTTGTCACTGTATCAATAAAGCTTTATGCGCATTGCTGTCTCAAGGAAGGAGCTGCAAGGAGGAGCAGAAATAACTTAAGGCACCCAAGCCTTGCCGTCTATTTTATATTCCGTTACATTGCCACTAAATTAGTTTCCCTAAAATTCAATCTGTTTTTTTTTGCACATTATTTGCATACTGTTACCGTGATGATTATTATGGTTGTAGTTTTTTGCCAGTCAACAAAAAAAAAAAAAGCTAGGCGATTCTCCAGTCCAGTCAATCAATGCTGTAAAACTCCTTTTTTTTTTGCCGCAGGCCACGGTGTAGATACGGTTTACTCTCAGGGGGCTGTTATGAATTTGGACAAGCCATTAGAATGTTTCATCCCCTCCACATATTACACAGAGAGCGCACAATAAATGATCGAATAACCAGTTTTCCAATTTGAAGTAAAAAAATAACGACTGTTATTGTGGTTTACATGGGACAATTTGAAAATTTGGTTGGCAAGCATCACGGAATTTGACATGCTCGATTTGCTTTCGCGGGCCGAATAAAATAATGTGCTGGGCTAGATTTGGCCCCCAGGCCTTCACTATGACACCAGTTTTGTAAAATGACGAGAATGTTGGAAATTATGGTTCGGAATCGTTAGTTTGAGGTTAATTTAGTCATTTTAAAGTCAAAAATGTCTGTGATTGTGGTTTATATGGTAAGATTAGAATTTTTTTCTTTGGACTTTAGCAAGCATCATGGAATTATACACATTTGATTTGCTTCCGTTGGCCGAATAAAATGATTTTGTGCACATTTGGCCCCCGGGCCTTGACTTCAACACCAGTTAGCTCTCTATCCATTTGAGTTACTTATGGGTTGAGTGAACGCTGGCGCGAGTGGCTGCCGCTGCTCACCCAAAGAAAAACCTTTGTACAGGTGACTCGCGGATTTTGAAACTGTACTTATAAATTTGATGTAATCTTGTTGGTATTAATTTCTATTTGCTAGTACTCTATCATTTGACTTTCTGGGTTGAGTTGGCACAGTGGCTGCCACTGCTCACCCACAGAAAAAACTACAGTTTGAGAGTTTTGAAAGGCCTTATAAATAAAAAGTATTTTTGTTATTATTATTTAAATTAGCTAGCTTGCTAGCTTTCTATCTATTTGACTGAATTATGGGTTGAGTGGACGCTGGCGCAAGTGGCTGCCGCTGCTCACCCAAAGAAAAACCTATCCTGTGACTATAAGGTGACCTCGCGGATTTTGAAAGGCACTTATAAATTAAATGTATTATTATTGGTATTATTATTTCTATTAGCTAGCTAGCTTTCTATCTATTTGAATGAATTCCGGGTTGAGTGGACGCTGGCACAAGTGGCTGCCACTGCTCACCCACAGAAAAAACTATACTGTGACCTTGAGAGTTTTGAAAGGCGCTTATAAATAAAAAGTATTATTGTTATTATTATTTAAATTAGCTAGCTTGCTAGCTTTCTATCTATTTGACTGAATTCTGGGTTGAGTGGAGGCTGGCGCGAGTGGCTGCCACTGCTCACCCACAGAAAAAACGTATCTTGTGACTGTAAAGTGACCTTGAGAGTTTTGAAAGGTGCTTATGAATGAAATGTATTATTATTGGTATTATTAATTCTATTAGCTCACTAGCTGTCTATCTATTTCAGTGAATTCCAGGTTGAGTGGACGCTGGCGCGAGCGGCTGCCGCTGCTCACCCGCACAAAAATGTGACTCTAAAGTGAAATTATTATTATTATTATTATTATTATTATTATTATTATTATGAGGTACCGTATTTTCTCATGTATAAGGTGCCCCGGAGTATAAGGCGCACACCCAACAAATTATGTATTTTCAAACTTTTTCCACTTATAAGGCGCAGGATCATCTTTGGAAGAAAATCAAGGCTTTTGGGTGCGCCTTATACACCGGAAAATACGCTACTTGAAACAAATGTGTGAACTGGCCCTGAAACTAGCAAAGGCTTCCGAAGAACACGCCATGTTTGACTGCAAACGCGCGGTCGTCTTCCGCCTCTTCCTCTACTTGCAAAGTGTCACTCTCCTCCGTGTCAGTCCTCATTACCTTCCAAGTTGGCTTCCCTGGAATGATGTAAGACTAAAGTTCACGCGCCGGCATACATCATCCGACCCAGCTGATTGGTTTTCGACATCCTCTCAGGCATGTTCCTCAAGAGTCAAATGTTGGTTACGTGCGTGGGGTAAGCATTGGGCTAAACTGCTGCATGACATTTGCATCCACTCTAACAACCCCCCCCCCCCCCATTGCCTTCCACTAACCATTGAAGTGATCATTCATCCTCATTGGACAATAGCTTTGTTGCGTCGCCATGTTAATCGATCGCTTAGAGGACAACCGACACCTCCGGACAAGTTGTGTCCATAATTTGTAAAATCAATTCAAATGACTTTGACTGAGCGGATTTTACAAAGATTCCACCACATACAGCTATATTTTACATTTTAAGACTTGCACTGAATATTCAGGAAGTCCTGTTTTTGAGTTGGTGACAATTCCTGACGTTACGTCACTGAAGGAACGCCCCTGACCGAGAAAGCGACACACAATGCATTTTGGGTACTTTGTTTGGTCTGAAAACTTCGTGTTGATGGCGAAATTAGAATGAAAACACATGAATAACGCGATGGTGAATCGTTGTGTGTTGCAGCAAGACTACTATTTGATACTAGTTGACACAAATTCCCAGCTGACAAATCAGCCCATTTCCAACGGAGCTTTGGTGCCATCTTGTGCATTTTCTGGGATGCTACATTTCACCCAGATGCCTCAAAATGACACGGAATTACTTCTTTAATCGATTGCAAACATGTATGCTTTCCTCTTCAGAACTATTTGAATCATATTCATAACTGGATGAGTAACAAGAAAGCATCTTCTCCGAATCTGAAGCCATTGTTTTGATTCTCGAGCAAGGCAAGACGTCCTGGCGTGACGTCATGAACAAGGGGGCGGGACCTTCTGAAACTCACCATCTCCGAGGTTATTTTGAAGTAGTTTTGGGACACTAAGTCATTTTTATTGCTGTTTTGCATTTGACTAAAAATATCAGCCTGTGTGTTTTGGGTATTTTAGATGCTATATAACGTTTTTCTGATGTCAGTTAGGAAACAAAAAATGGTGTCGGTTGTCCTTTAAATTGCACTTCATTAAAATATGAATTCCGTGTCGTTTGTGCTCTTTTTCCACTTTTAAATTATACTATGGGCTTGATTCCGGCCCGCGGGCCGCATGTTTAACACCCCTTCTATAAAGTGTTAGTACTTATGCTAAAAAAAAAAAAAACAAATCCCTTACAGAGGGTTGGTAAAAATTCCAAACATGTGGGCGACTTGGTAGCTTTTGATGATGAAAACGGCAACAAACTGACTATCAGACCAAATTTGACAAATGGGAAATGGCCTGAGGGGCATTAAAAATGCATCTGGTTGGCCCTAAAGAAAAAGATTAAGATCCTCAGCCGTATTTGCGTTACACTTTGTGACACTCCATCCATCACGAAACAAGAAGACAAGCCGCGATGAGAAGGAAGTCGGCGAGACGGGTTCAAAAACAGACCATTTTAAAATTCAGCACGTTAATTGAAGAGCAGAACTAGACCTGAATGTTTAAAGGCGGGTTAGATGAAGGCATCTTATTAAAATCTGGCCAAAAGGTTTCTTCGGGGCTGCTCGAGGGCAAGCAAAAAGACTTTTTTTTTTAACCCCCGTGATAAGGATTGCTAAAAGATGGATAAACCCATCAAACTACGCAGACATGAAAGTTTTTTAAGAAGCCACAAGCTTCTTGAGAGCAGCTCAATATTGAGACAGATGAGAATGAGCCTTTTGGCAAGAGAAGCAATGAAATGCGGCTGCTGCCGCTCAATCATTTCAGCTTAAGGCTGCGCCAGAACGCCACCTCCACGCATTCCCCGTACGGTGATACCTTGGTTTACGAACCCCTTGGTCTCCGAACTTTTCGGTTTCCGAAAGCTAAATTTATGAACATTTTACCTTGGCAAACAAACTATTTTTTGGGAAACACACAGAGCTGCCACAATGAGTGATGTGTCATTCGTGAACGAGCAACAAGAAAATGGCAGCCAGCTTGTTTTGGTCCTCTATTCCCCACCCCCAGTCTTCGGTCAAAGCCACGTGATTGGTCAAGAACGCAGCAGTGAGGGGAGGTGGTTTAAACATTAAAGAGACAGGCAGACGATAAAATGGATTTGAACTTTGATACTTCAAAGGCACAGTGCAGACTGCAAGGTTAAAAAAATCCCATCAATCAGGCTCCACAAATAACCCGCACAAGCCATCTGTACACTTGATGCAAAAAGCTGTCAGCCCAGCTAAACAGAACACAATTGATGAAGAACTAGGTAAAATTATTGCAGAGAAAGCACCTACAAGGGATCATTTCTCAAGATGGTGAACGAAGAAGGCTACGTTCCTCGCTGATGAAACCGGCCACTCCATTCCATCAAGCCATCAACGACCATCACAAAGGTCAATAATACGACTTTATTACATAGTACAGTTTATTTCTTTAATTATAATACCATAACACATTCATTATACATAAAATAAGGTATATTTTGTGTAGTTTTAAGGCTTAGAAAAGTAGAAAATTATGTTTTATGGGGACCTGGGAACGGATTATTCTCATTGTAATGGTTTCCTATGGGAAATAAATTTTTACGATACACACTTTTCGCCTTACACACTCTGTCTGAGAACCAATTAAGTTCGTAAGCCACGGTATCACTGTACACACTCAAAAATTTCTCTTCTGAGTATTCGGCGAGCTTACTCGTGAAACCTTGAAGCGTGTTGTTTGATTAGCGCGCGCCGCGCCGAACGCAGCTAAATGGAAGTATTGGATGCGACACCGTCGAGCGAGAAACCAGATAGATGTGCACACGCAACACTACCTTGAAATGATAAGGAAAATTACAAAAAAATCAAGAGCAATGATCCATTCGCCGAGGTGAGAAATTGCACTCGCGGATACAAATGGCATTTTAATACGCGGGCGACAAAGCTAGCGACGATGGATTTCCCCCAGGTATGGCGCGCGCTAATGAGATCCAATATATGAATCGGATCAAACATTTGGTCTTGGGAGACGGTTAGACGGCATCGCTTTCAATGAAATAAAAAGAAGACACTTATAAACATGGTCCTCTGATGAACAGACTGGGCGCGTTTGCTAGGAGCCTTTTTCTTGTTTATGCTAACAATGTGTAATGCCATTGGGGTGCTAATGGGATTTAGCATAGATTTTACGGCTAAAATAAACACACTGAGAAGGAACATATACAAACACGCTAATGCAATGCCCACAGAGGACAACAAGTGTCACTGGAGCTTAGTTGGAGACCGTCATGCTACAGCTAACCGGAATCCAGTGGGCGGAGCCACACAAAATTTAGACTAGTTCCATTGTGGGATTTACGTTCCAGACCAGGGGTGTCAGTCATTTTTTTGCCACGGGCCACATTGTAGTTATGGTTTCCTCTCGAGGGCAGTGATGAATTTGGGGAAGCCATTAGAATGTTTAATCCCCTCCACATATAACATATAGAGCGCATAACAAATGAATGAGTAACTATTTATTTATGTATTTATCTTTATACATTTACTTATTTATTCACTTGATGTTATGTATTTATTTATTTAGTTGTTTGTTTTTTGTGTATTTATGTATTCATTTGTGTATGTATTTTTTGTGCATCTAATTATTTATTTACTCATGTTTTTTATTTATTTAGTAAGTTATTATTTTTTTGGTATTTTATGTATTCATTCATCATTCTATTTATTAATTTATTTATGCTGCATCTATTTATTTATGATGCATCTATTTATTTATTCTCTTAATTTTATGTATTTATTTGTTTAGTTATTTATTAGTTTGTTTTTCGTGTATTTATGTAGTTATTTATGTAGTTATTTATTTATGTAGTTATTTATTTATGTATTTTTCTATTCATGTATTTTTTTATTTATGTATTTATTTTTATGTATTTATTTATGTATTTAAGTATTTATATATGTATTTATGTAGTTAGTTCGTTAGTTAGTTTTTTTGTGTATTTATGTATATTTATGTTGTGTATTTGTTGTATTTTATTTATTGTATTCTATTTGTGATATGTATTTTATTTATGATATGATATGTATTTTATTTATTATAGTACCTATACTTGTAAGTGACTGTAAAGTGTCCTTGAGAGTTTTGAAATGTGCTTCAAATAAAATGTTTTATTATCATCATTATTATTATTATTATTATTATTTATTTATTTATTTATTTATTTGTGTTTTTTATTTATTTATTTATTTTGTTAGTTATTATTTTGTTTTTTGTGTATTTATGTATTAATTTGTATTTATTTATGTATTTATTTGTGTTTGTTTATTAATTTATGTATATTTGGGGGTGATGACAATAGTATATTTTCATGTCAGCCATTTTGGTGTATTTATGTATTCATTTGTATTTATTTCGGTATTTATTTATTTATTTATTTATTTATTTATTTATTTATTTGTGTTTGTACATTTATTTATGTATATTTGGGGGTGATGACAATAGTATATTTTAATGTCATCCATTTTGGTGAGATTTGGTATTAAAAAGTTGTCGAAAAATTGAATTGGATGTCGCGTCTGGGATGCCGCATTGCACTTTCAAACCAACCTGGTGTGTCGTATACCGCGAGGTCATGTCACTCGTAAGCGAAGCGATCCTCCTTAAAACAAATCCATGCATCTTTCAAGAGGCCTCCATAACCTAGTGCCCTTTTCACCGGTCGACATGAAAAGTGTATTAAAGGGGGTTACCTGGATTTACTGCCCTGATTCTACTACTTGGTTTCCCGACAAAAGAAGGAAAAAAGGAAGGCTAAGCAGCAGCAGCAGCAGCATATTCCGCTGAGCTTGAATGTCACACACACAAGCTTTTATCTATGGAAGTGATTTCAACCCAGCCCCCCTGCTGGCACGGAAATCTCCAAAGAGGCTACGCGGCAGCTTTTTTTGTACCATGGACATCACTGCAAGCGCCTTGGTATCGCTCTCAAGTGGCCTGTTGAATGATTAAAAGAAGATAATCACATAGACTGAATGGAACGAAGCGAATGACCGAAAAAAAGGGCGGGGGGGGGGGGGGCTTCATTGAGGAGAATTAACGCCCAAGGGCCACATCATTAGGTACACCTGCAATCACTCTCGCTCTGCTTGACGGATGCTGTCAGAGAGGAGGCACTTGTTTCGGTGTTTATGAGTTGCGGGGTTTGCGTTCGGGGTGTGTTTGCGAGATTTGGGGTCTTTTATTGAGCCGGCAGAGTGATGCAGTGCAGTTACACAAGATTGGAGCTGTATAATAATAACTTTTGGAACATTATTTTTAATATCTGGGGTAAAAACTGTGTACTGTTATCTTTGTGTATATTGTTTTTGGTGAATATTGTCAATTAATATGAAATTAATGTGCATTTTGTGTGTGTGCCTACGTGTGTACGTTTGTATGACTAGTCTTGTGAGGACCACAAGTGATACATAGTGAGGACATTTTTGACAAGTGAGGACCTTTTGGCCGGTCCTCATAAGTTTTTCATTTTAAAGGCTTTTAGAGGGTCTATCTATGCATCTGTTAAAGTTACAGAAATGTCCTCACAAATTCAAACAAAATGATTTTTTGGTGTGTATTTTCATTTCACTTGGATACACACTTTTTATTCACTGTGTGTGTTTACGTGTGTGTGTGTTTAACGAGAGGAAAAATTTCAGACCACAAAAAAGTGAAACGATAATTTAACCAAATTCACCATAAGGTTGAGGACTTTGAATGTAGCAATTCAGAAACCTCACTCCTGCTGTTATTTCAGTCCACTTTTTATTGCTTTGTTTTTAAAAAAAAAGTTGAAGTGGGAAATGGGGTGACATTCAGTCGTCAAATGTAACACTAGTACTTCTCTAAACTTAGCAGCAACGGTGGACCTCACTCCTTATCTGGAGTTATCCAGACCTCACAAACCGACTAAAACAGGAGTGTGTGTGTGTGTGTGTGAGTGTGTGTGTGTGTGTGTGTGTGTGTGTGTGTGTGTGTGTGTGTGTGTGTGTGTGTGTGTGTGTGTAGATAGTCTAATGTGGTTATCCGGAAACCAATGTGCCATGAGAAATTGCATATAAAAATGATTTGCTCATATCAAATAATGTAGCTTTGTTCATATTTGCATGCAAGTGACATATAGTTATAGGTAAAACAATTAAAATATGTTAAATGGCTATTATCCAAATTTGGTGATCATTTTTTACCAGTGTAATAATTGTATCTTGGTTCAATCAAGATTGGGAAATTGAGAATGGAGCAACATTTGATAGCGTTTTATGAAATTTGAGCTAATATTTGATATTCAGGAACGTCCTAACACGAAATTGACGCTAACGCAACAATACATGCTTCTAACTTATGAAAACGCTTCAGTTAAAAATGAACAAAAGTGTCAAGGCAAGCCAAATGTGAACGACCACGATGCGTCCAAACCACGTCCGTGCGTAAAACCCGAACGCGTTTCCAAACGGAGGAACTCACGCTGCTGTTCTGGCCGGACCAGTGCACCATCGCCTGGTTGTGCGCGGTGTCCCCGGTCAAAGCGAAGGTGGAACTAGCCAGTTGGACCTTCACCGGGTCGGGATACGAAGCTTCTCCTCCCACATCCGTCCAAGTCTCTGCGCTCCTCGCGTTTCTCCTCTTCCGGTTTTCATGCGAGATTGAATCCACATTATCTCCGTTTTCCTCGTCGTCAGTCGGCGAAAGTTTGAATTCATAGTCCGACGCGTTGTCTTGGGGACAACAACCGTCTTCTTGCTGACCGGCTGGTGGTGCCCCGACTTCGGGGGAACTTCTCGCGAACGCAGCGGTGACTTCCAAGTCGGCGTGGCTTGGGGTAGATCCGACTGTGTCTCCGACTGGAAAGGCTCCAAAAAGCGCCGAATCCTGCGACAGGAGTTCCCGCGGGGGCGCGGTGATATGCGCGAAACCACCCGAGAGAGTGCACCTTCCGTCCGGCGTACAAGTTGAGGTGAGGAAGACAAGCGTCCAATTGGAGGAAAAAAATAGTAAAAGGTAAAAAGCGTATCGAGGCGCCATGCTAAAATAATATTAGAATGGATTCATTTTTTTGGGGGGAGGGAGGGTTGGTGGGCGACAGCGGTGCGTTTGTGTTTCATCCACCTGGTGGAGTGGAGACGTGAATGTGAGGAGGGGCGACGCGGGCGGCTCGTGTTCCCTTCCTGGTGAGAGAGAGGAGGAGCTGCATGGAGGCTGGTTGGCTGGGTACGACATCAGCCTGGGTGATTTATTTAAGTTTTATTATTAATATTATTTTTTAACATAGGTGGCAAAAGTACTAAGCTGTACAAAAATAAAAATAAAAATAGAGATATTTTTTTTTCTCTGCGGCGGCCATTTTGTCTCGCTGTTCAAATTTGACTCAACTTTCTTTCGTCCCATTTAGCTTTTTTTGTATTTTCTCTTGACTTTATTCTTATTTCTTTTTCCTCTCTTCACTTTTTTTATTTATCTAGCTATCTAGCTAGCCAGCTAGCTCTCTAGCTATCTGGCTGGCTATCTATGAGCTATATGGCTATCTAGTTAGCTGGCTATCTACCTGGCTATCTATTAGCTAGCCATATAGCTTTCTATTATACAGTAAAGTCTCGTTATATCGATATTCAAGGGAGTCCGAAAAAATATCGATATAACCGGGACTATCGATATATCCGACCCTGTTTGCATGTAATTTTCTCCGTACGTGCATAGAAATAGTATCGATATAACCGGGACTATCGATATATCCGATATCGATATAACGAGACTTTACTGTATTTTTTTACTTTTTTAACAGTTTTTTTAAATTAGTGTTGGCTCAAAGAAATAGGCAACATAATAAAAAAAATATTTATTTACCCAAGTGCTGTATGTTGAAGTGATGCATCTCAACTAAGAACACAAGCTACGTATGTTAGCTATCTATTACCTAGGCAGATAGTTTTCTATTATATATATATATATATATATATATATATATATATATATAGTTTTTTTAATTTACTTTTTAACAGTTTTTTTAAATTAGTGTTGTTACTTTTTTCATTTTTCACCTCGTTTCTCAAGCACTGCTTGGTTATTATATGAGAAGTCCAGAGGTGAACATTATTTATCCGGTGAGCGTCAACGTAGCCGCGTATAACATCCAGGTGTCGACACTACGCGGGAAGATAATTGGGACGTCATTATAGCTAAACAATAGACCCGCCGGGGTGCGTAGCTGTCATATTTTTCCTACTTTGGGCTCGGTTCCAGGCACATAATGGTCCAGAAGTGTGGCCCTGTTTGCATTAGATTCTATTTCTAGGCAACGCCACGTCGGTTAAGAGGATGCCGTCGACTCTGTGAGCGGTACGGGAAAGAGGCTCCTTATATTGAGTCGCGTTCACCCCCGTGGCTGAATCGCGATCCGCATTTTGGGGTGAGGACGAGGAGGGGTCAATGGCAACAAAGATGGCTTTCATTGGCAGCCATTAGCGATGCAGCGAGCGGGAGCTGTCTCAATCTGTTTCAGTTAGCCCGCGCCAGACAAGGGGAAACCAGTCCATAATGCAGATTGATGGCTGACTTGGAATTTCAATCACGGAGAACACTAAGGTAAAAAAAAAAAAAGCCAGAGTCTTGACTGTAATGCGGCGCCGGCCCATTAAAATGGAGATGGTGGCATGCAGGGAAATAATGACTTTTCATGTGTTTCTTTACTCTGCGCTGGTCACGATAGCTTTCTGTTTCGCCTGTCGTGGGAGCTTAGACATGGATGGTTGTGCACATGCTAGCTGGGCGTGTGTGACCTGTTTTGATGATTTGACTCACTGTCTTAAGTCAACTTTATTTATTGATGATGCACTTTAAAGGATAACCGACGTCTCCGGACAAGTTGTGTCCATAATTTGTAAAATGGCTTTAAATGACTTCTACTGAGCGTATTTTGCAAGGAACGCCCCTGACCGAAAAAATGACACATTTTAGCAGTCCTTCCATCACGTCAATGAATTTTGCTGTACTTGTTTGGTCTGAAAACGTCGTGTTGCACCAAAAAGAGGCAAAAGAGGGCGACAAAGCTCCATGTAAGGAATTTATCAGCCTGTGGAAACGGTCTGAAGAAGTATTTATATGTATTTTTTTTATATTATATATATATATATATATATATATATATATATATATATATATATATATATATATATATATATAAATTATTATTATTTATTATATTTTAATTATTAATTTTCTGTTTATTTATTGATGCATTTTTTTCATAATTTGTTTTATTTTTTGTTTATTTATATTTTAATTATTTTTCTATTTGTGTATTTGTCTAGTTTTTCATTTATTTATGTATTTATTTGTCTGTCTGTCTGTCTGTCTGTCTATGTTTGTTTGTTTATTCGTTCATTCATTCATTCGTTTATTCATTTATTCATTTATCCATTCATTCATTTATTCATGTGTTCATGTATTCATTGATTCATTTATTCATGTATTTATTTATTCATTCATTTATATTTATTGATAAATTGTTTCCATGTATTTATTGTTATTTATTTATTTTTGTTTTATTTATTTATTGGTTTATTGATATTTTTATTATTTGTCTATTTTTCTACTGATGTATTAATTTATTGGTTGATTTATATTATAATTATTTGTGAATTTATTTATTTATTTATTTATTTATTTATTTATTTTTTTTATGTATTTATTTATTATTTTTATTTCTTTAATCCTGGCATTTGTTTTCAACTCAGCGTGGCAAAGTGACAGATTTCACGACTGATACCTGCAGCACATTTGTGTGCACAACATGGCAGCGGTGGAATCATTGTCTCTCTCCAAAGACAAGATTGCTGTTTTGCCACCTGTCACACACGCAGAATACAAACCGTGTGAGGCTGACTAAACAACCCTCTTTGATGGCAAAACTTTTTGCCGCTGAGGGCTGAGCGCATCCCAAAAAAGAAAAAAGGATGTAAAAGAACCAAAGGAGTGTTTCATGTATGGAGCTTGCTCTGTATTTATTTATTTTTTGTATTTAAATAAGATGGGGAGTTCAGGGGAGGAAAAAAAATAAAGTCTTAATTACTCCTGAGTGCTTATGTATAGAATCTTAAAGGACAACCGACATCACTTTTTTGTTTCCTAACTGACATCAGAAAAACGTGTGAGAGCATCTAAAATACCCAAAACACGCACTATGATCTTTTTAGTCAAATGCAAAACACCAATAAAAAATGACTTAAAGTGTCCAAAATCTTCCAAAAAATTGAGCTGCGAATTGGCCATTTTCAGAAAGTCCCGTCCCCAATTCGTGACGTCACGCCAAGACGTCTTGCCTTGCTCGAGAATCAAAACAATGGCTTCAGATTCGGAGAATATGCTTTCTTGCTACTCATCCAGTTATGAATATGATTCAAATAGTTCTGAAGAGGAAAGCATACATGTTTGCAATCGATTAAATAATTTATTCCGTGCCATTTTGAGGCACCGTTGGGGGGAAATGTATCACCCAAAAAGAGGCAGAAAATGGCGACCAAGCTCCGTGCGAGGAATTAATCAGCCTGTTTCCACAGGCTGATATATTCCTTACATGGAGCTTTGTCGCCCTCTTCTGCCTCTTTTTGGCGCAACGCGACGTTTTCAGACCAAACAAGTACAGCAAAATGCATTGACGTGATGGAAGGACTGCTACAATGTGTCTTTTTTTTCAGTCAGGGGCGTTCCTTCAGTGACGTCACGTACGGACTCGTCACCAACTAAAAAACAAGACTTCCGGAATATTCAGTGCGAGTCTTAAAAGGTAAAATATAGCTATATGCGGTGGAATCTTTGTAAAATACGCTCAGTAGAAGTCATTTGAAGACATTTTACAAATTATGGACACAACTGGTCCGGAGACGTCGGTTGTCCTGGTTTTGGACATTAGTCATGAGCTGTGCATTGCATCACCCTTGTGACACGTCTAAAAAAAAAAGACTGCTTGCCTTCAGCTTGCAGCCATCCATACATAACAAAAGCCACATATTGAATGAAGCCGTCGCGCATTCGTCTTTGACGCAAGCCAAGGGAGGGAGGACGTCTTTTCAGGGGACGTCTTTATGTTTGTCTTTCGCTCAGAACACCAAGGCCAAAGTTGTTAACGCTTTTGGTATTCGTCAATATCAGCAGAAGGTGTCTCAGAAAATGACCCATTTCACCAAAGAAAATAAAGTTAAATCGAGTGCAAATCTGTAAGACTGGACATTTTCCCCACTAATAAATGAAATGTATTATTATTATTATTATTATTATTATTATTATTATTATTATAATTTTCACATTCATTGAGCACATGGAATATGTTTTTTGAGAGCAGCAGGATGTAGTCAATGAGCAGACTGTGTACTGTTAAGCATATGTTAAATATATTTTGGATTTATGTATGTTTTCCATTTCAATTATCTATCGATTTACTCGATCCATCTATCTATTTACTCTATATATTTATTCTATCTATATATGTATCTACGTATCTACCTACCTAGCGATCTAGCTCGCTGGCTATCTATCTCCCTCTAGTTTTCCATTTCAATTATCTATCTATTTACTCTATTTATAATATCTATCTACCTATCTATCTACCCATCTACGTACCTATCTACGTGCCTATCTACCCATCTACGTACCTATCTACCCATCTACGTACCTATCTACGTACCGATCTACGTACCTACCTACCTATCTATGTACCGATCTACCTATACATCTATGTATCTACCTATCTACATATCTAGCTACCTTGCTAGCTCGCTCACTAGCTATCTCGCTCGCGAGCTATCTATCTCCCTCTGCCACCGCCTGCAAGCATCCACCACTCCTGCCACTGAAGAACCAAATTGGGATTTCTTAAAGGGACAGCGACCCCATTGTGACAAACTAGACAAAACGTTCAATGTGAGTATGAAAACCGAATGTGGGCAATAGGTTATATCATTGAACTACTTGCGGTTAGCATGTGCACCTCACAGTGCAAAGGTTGTGGGTTTGATCCCGACTTCTCCGCGGGTCTGCGTGGGTTTTCTCCGGGTACTCCGGTTTCCTCCCACATTCCAAAAAAACATGCATGGCATGGCTGATTGAATACTTAAAAATTGTCCCTAGGTGTAAATGTTACCTAAACACACGCACACACTTTGGGACCAACAATGTGTATTATGCCTTTTGTTACCAAGACAACCACAGCTACTCATGATGGTAATATGCAATAACAATTATATTTTCACCCGCGAAGGCGTAACTTCATCAGCAAATGGCAACGGTCAATGAGTGGAGTGTTTGGCGCATTTGCACATCCACTTTTGAGGGTTCAACATGGTGGGCGGAAGCCTTTGCGTATGGAATGAGCATGTTCGCCACGTGTAATGTGAAACATGTATGTAAATGAGCAAATTAAGGACTTGAAGGACTTTTTAAAAAAGCGCTAAGTCAAAAGCCACTTATGGAAAGCTTAATCATGCGATTGAGCTGGAGTAAAAATGCAAAAAAAAGGCGAGCAGGTTAAAGCGTCACGCACTGGCCAAATGTTGCTGGCGGCTGAATTCGTTTAATACGGCAAATCTGTGACTTGCACACCGGAATGTGTAATGAAGTGAGTTGAAAATAAGAATACTGGGAAAGATACGGAGATTTGTATGGCTAGCTAGCTTCTTTGGCTATACAGGTAACATCCGAGTTACGACCGGCGCGATTTACGGCGACACATACTTACGACTGCGGACGCCAGACCTGTGCTTCCATTCGAAACAGAGGATTCTTTGTACTGATGGTTAATTCTTCAATGTGATTTCACACCACCGGCACCACCGTAGAACTACAAACAAGTATAAAAATATAGCTATTATTTACCCATAAACATTTGGACTTTACATCAATGAAATAAAACGTATGCAATAAAATCACACAAACCACTTTGCTCGCTTTCCGTCCGAAATGGAAGTTTTGATTTTCGTCCTTTTTATCTTTTCCTTGCTAAACAATACAGCGATAAACACAGCGACATTCTGAGTCGGATGTTACCTGTATACAATAAAAATTGATAATACAACATATAAAATGATAAAAATGACACTAAAAGGTATACAATGTAGAAATGAACTGTAAACAGTTTGGTATAGAATAGTATTCAATCGAAAATGTTGCTTAAAAACAACAGATTGACATCATATACTATCCTGTCGTGTAAACATCACGTCGGCCATTTTGAGTGGATTTTGACTTACGACCATTTGACTTCCGAATGTTTTGTTAGAACAGAACCCGGTCGTAACTCAGATCTTATCTCTATCCAGTAATAAAATTTGATAATACGAAATATAAAATGGTAAAAATGACACTAAAAATTATCACATTTATAAATGAACTGTAAAGTTTCGTATAGAATAGTATTCAATCAAAAATGCTGCTTAAAAACAACAGATTGACATCATATACTATCCTGTCGTGTAAACATCACGTCGGCCATTTTGAGTGGATTTCGACTTACGACCATTTGACTTCCGAATGTTTTGTTAGAACAGAACCCGGTCGTAACTCAGATGTTACCTGTATACAGTAATGAAAATTGATAATACGAAATATAAAATGATAAAAATGACACTAAAATTTATCAAATTTATAAATGAACTGTAAACAGTTTTGTATAGAATAGTATTCAATCGAAAACGTTGCTTAAAAACAACAGATTGACATCATATACTATCCTGTCGTGTAAACATCACGTCGGCCATTTTGAGTGGATTTCGACTTACGACCATTTGACTTCCGAATGTTTTGTTAGAACAGAACCCGGTCGTAACTCAGATCTTACCTCTATCCAGTAATAAAATTTGATAATACGAAATATAAAATGGTAAAAATGACACTAAAAATCATCAAATTTATAAATGAACTGTAAAGTTTCATATAGAATAGTATTCAATCAAAAATGCTGCTTAAAAACAACAGATTGACATCATATACTATCCCGTCGTGTAAACATCACGTCGGCCATTTTGAGTGGATTTCGACTTACGACCATTTGACTTCCGAATGTTTTGTTAGAACAGAACCCGGTCGTAACTCAGATGTTACCTGTATACAGTAATAAAAATTGATAATACGAAATATAAAATGGTAAAAATGACACTAAAAATTATCAAATTTATAAATGAACTGTAAAGTTTCGTATAGAATAGTATTCAATCAAAAGTGCTGCTTAAAAACAACAGATTGACATCATATACTATCCTGTCGTGTAAACATCACGTCGGCCATTTTGAGTGGATTTCGACTTACGACCATTTGACTTCCGAATGTTTTGTTAGAACAGAACCCGGTCGTAACTCAGATCTTATCTCTATCCAGTAATAAAATTTGATAATACGAAATATAAAATGATAAAAATGACACTAAAAATTATCAAATTTATAAATGAACTGTAAAGTTTCGTATAGAATAGTATTCAATCAAAAATGCTGCTTAAAAACAACAGATTGACATCGTATACTATCCTGTCGTGTAAACATCACGTCGGCCATTTTGAGTGGATTTCGACTTACGACCATTTGACTTCCGAATGTTTTGTTAGAACAGAACCCGGTCGGAACTCAGATCTTATCTCTATCCAGTAATAAAATTTGATAATACGAAATATAAAATGATAAAAATGACACTAAAAATTATCAAATTTATAAATGAACTGTAAACAGTTTCGTATAGAATAGTATTCAATCGAAAATGCTGCTTAAAAACAACAGATTGACATCGTATACTATCCTGTTGTGTAAACGTCACATCAGCCATTTTGAGTGGATTTTGACTTACGACCGTTTGACTTACGACCATTTTGTCGGAACAGAACCCGGTCGTAACTCAGATGTTACCTGTATTATATTCTCCTTACAAACTAATATTGACCTACTTTGCGGTACAAAAAAAGTACGAGAGCAGAGAACAAAAAAAAAGGAAGAACTTCTGCATTGTTCTTCATGTTGAGTGTTCCAAGGCTCAAGGATCACTTGACAATTAGAATCGTATTTCATGCGACTGATTTTTGAATTGTGTCGACAATTCACCTCTAGTCAGCTCTCAGTCCAGCTGCTGCGTGTTATTCGCCATGTAATTCATCTTTATTCAAAATTAGGGGCTCTTGACATTGCCATTCAATTTGTGCGCAAGGGACGTGAACAAGTTTTGTGCTCGCTTGCCAAAATGGACAGACGGGGCATGTCATTGAGTAGGGGGGGGGGGGGGAGTTCGACTCCATCCGCCAAATAGGCTTAAAAGAATTTGAAATCAGAAGAATCTGAAGAATTTTGTCATTGTCACTCAAATTCCAGGACCCACAGAATATTGAATTTTAGAAATGAACTTTCAGAAATGAACTTTTACGTCTTATGTAATTTTTATGTCTTTTAATGTCTTTTTTTGGTTGTTTTTGAGTTTTCTTTTGTCACTTTGAGTTGTTGTCGTGTAAAATGCAGACCGATTGTTTTTAGCATTTTTGGCTTTGCTTAGCGAATGGGGAAGCTACGTATGAAGCTATCCCTTTTTCTGTCACATGTTAACTTTGGCTGTTTCCCCATGCGAAGCGGTCCGAGAACCCCCATTTCCTTTCCTTCATTGGCTTTTGGCTTAATTAGCCAGGGCGTGAATAAGAGAAGGTCATTTAGGTAATTTAGCCTGCTGAAAAAAAACTTCCACATCACACACTGCAGGTGTGAAACGGCTAGCGCTAATGAGGTCAACGCAGCCTTTCCCTCGACGAGCGGAAAGGCCATACGCGGCAAAACTTAAAAAAAAAAAAAAAAACGGAACTTTCTCCACAATAACAAGAACGCCAAGAGGTAGAGGCGAGCGTAGCCGAGGGCTGCGAATTCCTACACACGCCGCATCAAGAATTCACAAAGTACGGAGGACCCCCCTCTTATTTTCCAGAATGTCACTTTTGAGTCGTGCGAACGATCCGGAGAGACATCCTTCCACACATCAATTATTAACCAAAGCTTCTATCACAACTTCACGCGGATCAAAACAGAAAATCGTGTAAGATACTAGAGGGCATCTCATATATTTAGTGCTGCCAGAGAGACATCAACTGGAGACAGTAAGGTTAGGCGTTTGAAATGTGACGCCGGGGCTGGTGAGTCTTTGTAATTTCCCTGACAGGTACACGACGTGGCAGACGAGCACTGTAGGCTACGGAAGTCTATCTTTGTAGCTCTCCATCACAGCGCATAAAGATGTTGCGCAACACCAACTAGCGCCACAGAATAGGGTTCCTGTGAGAATGAATATTTTATGACATCGCTAGCAGGCTACCATCGCTAGCATCGCATTTGCATTCCGAAAAGTGCCTGTTGTGCAAAAAAAAAAAAAATGAATCGTCAAAAGATTAGGAGGACATTATGTAATGCAACCTCGCCCTAATACCACCGCCATCAAAATAAAACATCGGTTGATATGAAATAAATCAAAATCAAGTCGCAAGAAAAACCAAAACCTGAACAAATGCGGGAATGGCAGCGAATGAGTTAATTCAATATATGAACAAGTACAAATTTTCCCAATCAGAGAAGTTGCGTCATCAAACTAAAATTTGCTGGGATACAGGGTCAGAGCTACCAGCAAATTTTATTTAGCTAACAAAGCTAATGCGGCAGTGCTCAGAGCAGAACAAGATCAGCACCTTGAGATATCTCAACTGTCTGTGAGAAGCTGACAAGAAAAAAAATCTGATCAAGTCGCCTGAATTTCCTAAAAATAGATCTTTGTCTTCTGTATTTATTTTATTCTTTATATCAGCGGGAAACGTGTGTCTCCTGACTTTTCGACGCGCCCACACAGAGAGGAAGAATCTCGTTATCATCATCTCGTAGCACAATGAAACAAAAGCACGGAGGCTGCCATCTAAATATAACTCAAATGAGTCAGCCGGACTTGAGGTTATCACCTCAAGTCGGTAGCTGATGACAGTCGTTTCCACACCTGTTGTGGCTCAATATGACTTGACAGATAAGGCGCACCTGCATATAAGGCGCAGGGTCATCTTTTGAAGAAAATCAAGGCTTTTGGGTACGCCTTATACATCGAAAAATACGGTACATGTTGAGTATTTTAAAACAACCACAAAGTGACTTCTTTAATCGATGGCAAACATTTATGCTTTCTTCTTCAGAACTATTGGAATCATATTCATAACTGGATGAGTAACAAGAAAGTATCTTCTCCGAATCTGAACTCTTTGAAGCCATTGTTTTGATTCTGGAGCAAGGCAGTGTGTGACCAAGAGTGATGTCACAAACAAGGGGGCGGGACTTTCTGAATATGCCCAGTTTTCGAGCTTATTGTGTGGCAGTTTTGGGACAGTTTTGGGTCCACTCGAAACGTTTTTCTGATGTCAGTTAGGAAACAAAAAAATGGTGTCAGTTATCCTTTAAGACAGAATTTTAAATATTTTTACGTACAATATTTTTAGAAAATATGAACCCTTTTTTAACTAAAATTAGGAATGTCAAAAAATAAGCTTGGCAAAATCTCACCCTGATATGTAAATACAGTAAAGTCTCGTTATATCGATATCGGTTATATCGATAGTACCGCTTATTACGATACTATTTCTATGAACGCAAGGAGAAAATTACATGCGCGCAGGGTCGGATATATCGATAGTCCCGGTTATATCGATATTTTTTCGGACTCCCGAGAATATCGATATAACGAGACTTTACTGTAACATAGTTGCACAAATGCAGTTTTATCAGAACCGTTTCTTCAGGTGTACTCTACTCAGTATTGATTCCTACCCGTTGGAAAATGTCAGGTTATCTAGAGTTATGAACTTAGTAGCATACAAAAAAATTCCGAAAGGGTAGAGGTTATTGCCAAGATGTAAAAGTCAAGCACTAAGCACCCCTGAAGGTTCAGTGCTGTACCTTTTTTTTTTTTTTCAAAGCGCACCGCTATGCAGAGTCCATTTTTGTTTCATAACACGATGATGGAGAATAAGAAGTTATCATATTTCAAAGTTTCATGCTGTTATATGCTTAGTCAACATGCGTGACTGGAATACGCAATTGAAGCACAGACAACCTGGGGTCAATCTGAGGTCAACAGACACAGCCTGTTAAACTGTCATCTTCATCTAGGAGATCTGACCTTGGACAGAATTTAGGACTTGTTAGAACTGTTTTACTAATGTATCACTTTAATTTGCATATACTCTCAATAAATAACTTGGCAGAGGGCTGCAGAATTCAGGCGTCTGTCATGAATGGCTGCGTCTCCTGCCGGCAGTAAAAAGACAATCTTTCTGGGTTCGAGTCTTTGTCCACGGTGTCTGATCGAACATCTCTGACACACTATCAAGTAGCAGGCAAAAATAAAAGGTTTTCCTCAAGTGTGAGAAGATACAGAGAACGCTGCACCGACTAGCTTCCCGAATGAGATTTGCACTCATGCTCAGCGGCGTCTATTTTAACAATGTCATACGCAGTCGCGGTCGCCGATGTGAAAAGCTACGCTAGTAAATCTGCGACTGTTTGAAAGTCAAATGCAGAAATAACTCCGCCGTGTCTATATTGGCGAGATCCTCGAGGGAATACGTCACACTCATCCGGTGACACAAACCTACTGGAGCTGTAAGAGTTGCTTGGGTGGCCATTTACATTTTCTATCAGGTTCCTTGGTCCAACGCCAGCAGGCTATGCCACCCCCCCCCACTCCCCTCACGCCCTCCCCCAGATATGCGATAGCTGATAGAACACATCGGCTCCGTGTGAGGCTGTCTATATTGAGAGCTCATTAGCCGGAGAGACCCGTGCGCATTGTTGCCACTGTGCAGAGTCAGCGAGAGTGCCACTCATCACACGTCGCAATCTAAACTCGTGCACATCTGCTCGGGCAGATTCAAGGTGACCTCGCACACTCTTTCCAATCAGACATGCAGAGACGACCGTTTTGCAGAATGTGAGGGAGACCTACACATGACAAAGACTTGAACCCAGTCTTTTTACTGCCGGCAGGAGACGCAGCCATTCATGACAGACGCCTGAATTCTGCAGCCCTCTGCCAAGCTATTTATTGAGAGTATATGCAAATTAAAGTGATACATTAATAAAACAGTTTTCATGATTAAAATACCACACCTCTTGAGTTCTAAGCACGAACAGCTGTGATCAATAAAACATTGTCTTTTCCATGAACTGATAAATTTGTAATCTGGCTAATGAGCTCTTCCTGTGAAGTAGTTTCAAGTCCTAAATTGCTTCGGTGATAAAGGAGTAGCCCAAGTCCTAAATTCTGTCCAAGGTCAAATCTCCTAGATGAAGATGACAGTTTAACAGGCTGTGTCTGTTGACCTCAGATTGACCCCAAATTGTCTGTGCTTCAATTGTGTATTCGAGTCACACATGTTGACTAATCATATAGCAGCATGAAACTTTGAAATATGATAACTTCTTATTCTGTCTAATCTCTATCAAAGTGTCATGAGATTTAGATGAACGAAGCTTCATAAAGGTTTACGCAAAGGTCAACGAAGCTTCAAAAGGGTTTACGCAAAGGTCCAACTTCAACGGCGTAGTTCTGTGCGTCCTTGCCATTTCGTTCCTGTTGTCTCACCCAATTTTCGATTCTCTGTCCGCCTATCAACCCGCTGTGACGCGTCGGATTCCAATCTCACCGTTAGCGCTCACGGCGCCTGTTTACTAATTCCTTTCCTGCGCAGCTCGTTATATAGCATCATTGAAGAGTTGACCTGCGCTGCGACAGTTTTTGTCGTGCATTGTTTGATCGGCAATAATGTCAAGGAAGGCGGCATTGTACAGGCGGCTGTCACGAGTGGCATATGGGGGGTTCCGATGGGGGGTGGGAGGGGATAAAGGGAAATGTAACAAATCAATTGGCTGGCCCAGGCGGAGGGCAGGTCTCTAATGAGAACGTGTCAGTGCACATTGTCGAGACAGACACGTTTTATGTGGCCATATTATCACCGGCGCACACGGAGCCGCAGCTGAAAAGAAAAACAGGCAGAGTGGAGGTGGGATTGGGGTAAGGGGGGGAGGAGGCTGAAAAGCGGAGAACAATAGTCAAGAAGGCCGTTTATTGACTGCATCAGCATAAAAGAAGTACACTCTCATGTTCGGCGACTGCAATTTCAAAAGACAAAAATGAATCAATGGGGGTTTGGTGGAGCATTCAAAGATAGCTTTTTCTCTGTTTCCAGTTCGATCATCATTTGCAATGACTCTTTTGGTTTGCGCAGGACTCATTTTCTTTGACAATTGCCAGATTGTTATATGTTAAGATGACATTACCTCCACATACTTGTTTATGGCTTAAACTTTTAATTTTTATGAATGCCTTAAACAGGATGCTCAGTGTTCGGAGGGTGTGCACACTTGTGCAACCCATTACCTCTTACTTTCTCAGTTTAAAAAAAAAAAAATCAGATTTTTTTTTCTTCAGTTGCACAGGTGACCAATCATGAACAGACTTCAAATGATATCATAATCTAAATTCTCTATATGACGAAAAATTACATGGGTCAACAGGGGTGTGTACACTTTTTATAGCCACATGTGTCTAGCCATTGCATCAGTTTGAATATTCCGTTTCTCAATGAGAAATTAGTCACATGCTAAAGACAAAAAAAAAAAAAAAAATCCAGGTTAATTTTTTCACTTCAGAGATGATATCAATCTTGGTCGATACCGATATTGATACAATATGATATCAGCACATCTCATAACAACTTTTATTACTTAATTTGTACTTTGAAATGTTTAAAAAGCCTTTCAAACCAGTCATATCACTTAAACAGGGAAGACAATTCAGCAAAAGTATTTTTAAAAAGTATATCATAATACATCTTATTTCTATGCGCCTTTCAAAACTCTCAAGGACACTTTACAGTCACGGGATATTTTGACCCATCATTTCAAATAACCTTTAACCTTGAACATAAAAATATTCCACAAATGAATACATTGCCTACAGAAATGGTGAGTTTTCATCGCTACATGTTTGCTAGCCTAGCTTATAAAAAAAAAATGTTAGAGCCCGCCATTTTGTGGAAAACATGGGCAATTATTGATCTGACGTTTATCTGAAGTTTTACGTTAATGTTACATAAGCATACCCGACTGATATCATGTTGTATCAATATTGGTATCGGCCAGTGTTGATATCGTTTACCGCGAGTGAAGTTTTATACTCGACCGAATATTATTCCTGTTATCATGGTGTCTATGTGTTACATAATTCTCTTTTTTCCCGATGTTGCCGAGTTCACACGCACAACATACGATTCATAGCGGGGTGGTAGAATCTGCCAGCAGAATTATGAAAGGGTGCGCATATCATATTGATATCGCCTTTGATGCCCAACGTCATCCTATAAGATCCACTTTTATGACTGTAAACGGAATTCCCGGAGTTTTTGCAACACTTTGTCACAAGTCTGCTAATAGGGAAGAATCGGACTATTCTGAGAGATGATGAAAAAAAATGTAGATACAGTCATAAATAAAATATGACAAAGAGAAACACAGTGTGAGGTGTCGACATATGGCATTAGTCTGTCATGCCAAAAGCTTCACCGGCGCCATTCGGAGATCGGCTTTGATGAAAAGTTTGTTTTATATCGGAGGTGTGACAAAAGCTCGGCAGTTGCATTGTGACGCCAGCAGGCTATTTCTGGAGACATCAGTATGCGGCGTAAATGCGCACGACGAAGCCCTCGCTCACACGCAAAAAGTACCAAAAAATAAAAATAAACTGTCATGATTGAAAGCGACGTATGCCACGTAGGAGGAAAAAAAAGCGTAATTGATGCTCTCAATGTTTTCAATGTGATAGAAATATCATCGCTGTATCGTCACCTCGCCAGCCGATTTTGTGACTCACCTCAAAATGTCCTTCTTTTTTTGAAATTTACATACGTATTGATTTATATAAACATTCAATGCAGCACAAGAAACATTAGACTTTCTTCTTTCATCAGAAAAAAAAGAGTTAATTCCTAAGTTGTATGGGTCCGGAGTTATCTGAGCTTGAAATGGGGGCGTCTGTACAAAATACAATGCAATACATACGTATAGAAGTATATAGCGCTTTAACGATAGCTGAAGCTGTACCAAAGCGCTAACATGGAAAAAAGGGAAATACTGCCCCTTGTGGAAAAGTAAAAACATTGACAGAGGTCTGACCAGCGCTTTATCGGCACCCGCTTAGCATGGACAACTATCATAATATACAGGAAATAAAGATAGTAGAAAGCACCAGGGAGTAAAGGGTTGTTGGGCGTTCTGAAATAAATAAATAAATAAATATTATTTATTATTATTATTATTATTATTAGTAGTAGTAGTAGTAGTAGTAGTAGTAGTAGTCTATCAAGTAGTATCAATTTCATTTATAATCACCTTTCAAATCTCTCAAAGTCACTTTACCGTCACAGGATAAGTTTTTCTGTTGGTGAGCAGCGGCAGTCACACGCGCCAGCGTTCACTCAACCTGGAAGTAACTCAAATAGATTGAAAGCTTGATAGCTAGGAAATAGGTAGATAAATAAATATATAAATATATAAATATATAAATATATAAATATATAAATATATGAATAGATGAATAGATACATGGATGAATAGATAATAGATGAATAGATGAATAGATGAATAGATAAGCATATTTATTTTTTGTAGTTTGTCTTTATAATTTTAATAATAATAATAATAAATTTCATTTTAAGCGCTTTTCAAAGCTCTCAAGGACACTTTATTTGCTGATTTGATTCTCCGAAATGTTGAATGTTAAAAAAAAAAAAAGATGAAAAGTAATCATCCCAGCTATCATGTCACTGTTTTTCTATTTTGAAAGGTTGTGAAACTTTTATGGGCGGTATCCTCCCCCCACGCCTTTTTTTTTTGGTTGGAGCCTTCTCTGTGGCACACTTTTCATTCGTTCTAAATAAAATATGATGCTCACATGGGCGTGCTTAAGCAACAAAAAGAACCGATGTCTGGGTTGTTCAACAATGATTTCCAGCAGATCTTTTTTTTTTTTTTTTACAAAAGGGGGGAGTGTGGAGAAGAAGAGGGGGAAAAAAAGATGACACAAACAAAACTCACTGTCACATTCAAAGTGAGCTGTTCTCTTTGCAATAATCACGCCATCTCCCTGTATAATACCCCCACACCGCACCCTCTGCGTCAATCACTCGCCAGTCAAAGCTAGGAAATGGATTCATGTCATATTTAAAGCAGGCTGGCCCAACTCCGCTGTGGTTGTTTTGATGAAGCCATTTTAAACGCGGGGGGGGGGGGGGGGCCATTAAGTAATCTCATCTATGTATTGGTAGCGACCATTGTCTCACACACACACACACACACACACACACACACACACACACACACACACACACACACACACACACACACACACGCACACGCACCCACCGCATGTCACGAAAAGAAGAAATAACAACGCTTTAATGAGGCACGCTCCATGCCCATTAAATGTCAAATTATCGAGTCACGCATGGCCCTGTTTTGACACGACTGACTTAATGCGGAAAAGAAGAGATAAGCATTAACCGCGGCTTACTAAGAAGTCCTGACAGGAACATAATAAGAAATGTATGCTGACCAAAAAAAAAGCACTGACAAATACTGTTTTCCGCTTAATTAATCAAACAGAAGTTGGACTTGATGCCCTTGTTGGCCATGAATCATAAAGGGATGCAATATACTATATCAGTGGTGGGCCTTCTCTGCTGGCCTAAAAAAAATACAGTAAAGTCTCGTTATATCATATTCAAGGGAGTCCGAAAAAATATCGATATAACCGGGACTATCGATATATCCGACCCTGTCTGCATGTAATTTTCTCAGTGCGTGCATAGAAATAGTATCGATATAACCGGGACTATCGATATATCCGATATCGATATAACGAGACTTTACTGTATCTGAATCACAGAGTAATGTATATTTTGTCCATGAATTCTTATTAAATAATTCGGCAACAACAGCATCCTCTAGTGGACGTGTAGTAAATCACACCACACTTGCCGTTGTGGAGTGATTCAGACGTAGCACGACTGAAGGCCCAGGGTTGACATGCACGGTCCGCCACAGATCTAAATATACAGTGTATATATATATATATATATACAGGTAACATCCGACTTACGACCGAGTTCCGTTCCGACCAAACGGTCGTAAGTCAAAATGGTCGTAAGTCGAAATCCATTCAAAATGTTGAATAGGGACTCTGAGGCTAAATGACTGGCAAACTCCCCCCTCTTATTCCCCATCATGTGGGGTGCCTTCTAATTGGAAAACTTTGACATATTTATATGTTATATTTTGAAAATCGTTTTTCATTCAAGGAAGGTGCGGCTTATAGTCCGGTGTGCCTTGTATATGGAAAACGTTTGAAAATACACCATTCATAGGGTGTGTGCCTTATACTCCGGTGCGCATTATACACCGGAAAATACGGTAGTCATAGATTGTTGTTAATCGTAAGGCATGTTGGATAATTGTACGCTTCTAACATTGCAGGATCCATTAAGGAAAAGTCCTTTCCTTCCACAGCATGACACAGAGCAAACCCTGAACGCATGCCTGGCTGAACCTAGCATGGAAGAACTTGACTTAACAACCCAGTCTAGCACCTCGGGGACGAACAGAGTTTGTGAGCCAAGGCGTCTTGTATGGATGAAAAGTCTCCGGGAAAGTCTTTGCGGAAGAGTGGAAGCTGTTATATAATTTACTGTGGCCGATACCGTATTGCCTGTTTGGCATTAGCGGTGCGAGCTATTGTTGCAATCAAGTGGAAAGTGTTCAAATGTCGACTCTCGCTACATTGTAGTTTCTTCCTCGAGCCTGTTGAAGGTCATTGCTTCCCGCCTAAAAGTGGCACCGCGCCTGAAAATGTACTTCCACACTATCGAGGTGGGTGTGGGGGTATTATCTCAGGATGGCGCTGACCTTTCTACCTCGTATCAAAAGTTAAAGAGGCGGCAGCGTCTGCCGAAGTTGGCAAAGTACCCTGCGAATCCCAAAACGGTCAGTCGGGTTTTTAACACGCCGTCAGTCATTATGCCAAGCGGTGAACGATACGGTGGCTATAAAAAAAAAAAATCAAACATCAAGATAAGGCTTGTATCGTATCACACCAAAATAAACTGCCGTCACTACAAAATGAGGATGGAATCAAGCGATCACGGTGAAAAAAAGGGCAACATTTCAGTTCCCATTCAGTGATGGGGTGAATGGGAGTGCGAATATGTGTCCGTCTCTAGACCTTGATTGACCGTCTACCTGTCCAGGGTGCACAAGGGTGAATTTACAGATTTGTGTGCTTTCTCCAGAACTGGCTTGTCTTTTAAAGACTCGGCTACAGACAGACTGAAACACCCTCGGATATAAAAAAAAGATACTCTCTGTTGTTGTTTACCGCAACATATGAGTCAGAGATGTTCGGTCGGATACTGTGAACAAAGGCTGGAACACAGGAAGATTGTCTTTTACTGCCGGCAGGGGACGCAGGCATTCATGACCGACGGCCACTTCTGCAGCCCTCTGCCAAGCTATTTATTGAGAATATATGCTACCATCCATTGACAACTACCATCACAAAGGAAAATAAAATGACTATTAGACAGTACAGTTTATTTATTTAATTACAATACAATCACACATTTATTATACATAAAATAAGGTATATTTTGTGTAGTTTTAAGGCTTATTTAGTAGAAATGTATGTTTTATGGGGACCTGTAAACGCATTATTCTCATTTTTAATGGTTTCCTATGGGAAATTAATGTTTGGAAGACACACTTTTCGTCTTACACACACTTTCTGGGAACCAATTAAGTTCGCATGAAACTTTTAAACATGATAACTTATTTTCTGTCTATTCTCTATCACTCTAATAACAACTAAACTGTACTTGGGCAGTAAGCGAAACACAAAGAGAGGACTGAATGTCACACTGAGATTCGCCATTTTGAAATAAAACTATGTAATATTTTTCAGCAAAAGATCCCCCAAAGATCAAGATTTACAACACACTTTTCACCCACGTATCTGTGCGTAGTTGAAATTAGCCTTTTCAAGGGAACTTCACCTAGCTGAGGAATATGAGCCACTTGCTCATCCCATCTCCTCTGCAGCCGGGCCAATGCAGAGTCTGGCTTTTAAATTCTGTTGCAAAACCTTGCAAAACTAAAACCACAGTCACGGAATCAAACATCGGACGGCTTTACTTTTTCGCTTCCGAAACAAAGCCACCGTTGCGCAATTGGTGGGGCGATGGTGTGTGAAGTCAGTTTATGAAGCAACAAAACAAGTGCGCTTTCGTATTTTGGTCAGCTTTTTGTGGCTTTTTTTTTTCGGTCCGAGAGGACAGTAATTTCATCTGTGCTGTATGTCATGCATTTTAGCATATTTGACAATAAAGCTGACTTTGACTTTGAAGTGAGCAAACTCACGTCAAGGTGGAAAGACTTCGACGTCCTACTAGTGGGATGTTAGACATTGTTAAGGCCATGTCGCTTGGTATTTTTACTCGTTACCACCATAGTAACTTACTTTTAAAGGACAACCGACGCCTTCGGACAAGTTGTGTCCATAATTTGTAAAATCACTTCAAATGACTTTTAAGACTCGCGCTGAATATTCAGGAAGTCTTCTTTTCGAGTTGATGACGATGCCTGACCTGAAGTCACGTCTGGAACGCACCTGACCGAGAAAGCGACACACAATGCATTTTAGGTACTTTGTTTGGTGTGAAAACTTAATGTTGATCCGTGTTAATGGTGAAATTAGAAGGAAAACACAACGTGATGGTGAATCGTTGTGTGTTGCACGAAGACTACTATTTGATACGAGACACAAATCACAAAGGTATATAAAACGACTTTATTATAGAGTACATTATATTTCTTTAATTATAATACATATAGCACATTATACATAAAATAAGGTATAGTTTATAGAAGGTGTAGTTTAAGGCTTAGAAAATTAAAAAGTAGAAAAGTATCTTTTACGGGGACCTGGGAACGGATTATTCACATTTTAATGATTTCCTATGGGACATTCATTTTTGGGATACACACTTTTCGCCATACACACTCTGTTTGGGAACCAATTAAGTTCGTAAGCCAAGGTATCACTGTATCTGGCCATCTATATGTCTTAATGAGGTCCGTGTCCCACAGGAGCACCACCGCGATTTAGACCGCATGTGTGATTTTAATTCTCTCAGTGGAGTAACACAAGCCAGCTCATTAAAACGGAGGTTGTGGGGTAAGGGGGGTTGGGAATCGATGGTTACAACAATGCAATACATATAGTGCGGGTATTTCGGTCATCCGCGGTATGATGTATTCATTAACGTGATTGAAGTCGGTCCACAGTTCAAAACCCAAGACGGGCGGGCAAACATGAATCAAAACCCAGAGAGTGAAGTCATGAACGGAATTCTTTCATTTCATCGGGTTGTTCTACGATAATGACTGTGACATCCAAAGAGCTGGTTATATTTCATGAAGCGCTAGATCATAAGATGTCCACGTGCAAACGTTAAGAAGATGAAATATGGGGTAAAAGATCTATCGGAGCTTTTGCTCTTTACATCTATCCTTTCTCCGGAAGAAAAAATAAATAAATAAAGGAGACGCAATGGGGGAGCGAGTATTCACCGAGTTGTCTGAAGCATACAACTGGGTGTGAAGCAACACAAAACAGCCAACTCCAAAATATATTTGCCCTGAATAGTGAAAAAAAAGTGATAAACAGCAACCAAAGAGCCAAAACTTACTACTACTTATCGTCAAAGACTCTACTGATCAATCGCCATCAAGCCTGTTTGATGCTGTCATCGTATCTCAGTGTTAAAACGGCTTTGTAGCGTGGCTGACTATGTAATCAGAGGGGCTGAATCCACGTCAGACCTCCTTGACCGGCTGCTATCGATCTCCCACGGTATTGCTAGGCGCTAAGCTTACTTGCTCTGCCTCAGCGACGAATCGCGGCAGGCTAGCTAAACATTGCGCGCAAACAGGGCTGAGTTGCTCCTCTGTGTACCTTTCCTTGCCTTTATGGGGCCATAAGGGGTTGCTAACTACACGTGAATACCCCAGCCAATCCATGTGTACCTTTCCTTGCCTTTATGGGGCCATAAGGGGTTGTTAACTACATGTCAATCCATTAAAAGACCAGGAGAACAAGAAGAAGCCAAGCTAACCGCTAAGCTAATATAAAATGTCGAGTAACCAGCCAAGAGGAAGTGCACTTTTTGTCAAAGCGTACTCAACGGTGAATACTTCAACTGCCTCGCAAATAAAAACAACAAAAATAGGTGAGTTTATTAGCTACAAATTGCGGCAGCCTAGCTAAACATCGCGCGCACACAGGGCCGTGTTGCACCTCTACGGACCCATCCTTGCCTTTATGTGTCCATAAGGGGTTGTTAACTACACGTGAAGACCTTTGTCAATCCATAAAAAGACCAGGAGAACAAGAAGAAGCCAAGCTAACCGCTAAGCTAACATAAAATGTCGAGTAACCAGCCACGAGGAAGCGCAAATTTGGTCAAAGTATACTCAATGGTGAAAACTTCAACCGTCTCGCAAATAAAAACAACAAAAATAGGTGAGTTTATTAGCAAATACGGTCGGCTTCCAGACTTCGAGACGACGACATTATAGGCAAGACAGCGAGCCAAGAAGAGAGCCGTGAAAACGCCAGATTCGATGGCTAGTTTGAAAAAGGCTCATAAAGCTTTGACAGCAGTTCCGGGCTATATGGTGTCTCGTTGTAATAAAACGGATGCGCTGCCGGTGGTCTCTTTGGTTCCAGCAATTCTTTTACTATTTAGCGTTATCATTGCTCTGTTAGCGCCTTTGTGAAAGTACGTTTTAATTCAATACCGGGAAAAATGTTTTATGAGACTTGAACCTCCCAAAAACAGTTTCACGTACAGGGATACCTTGGCTTACAAACTTAATTGGTTCCCAGACAGAGTGTGTGAGGCGAAAAGTGTGTATCCCAAAAATGTATTTCCCATAAGAAACCATTAAAATGAGAATAATCCATTCCCAGGTCCCCATAAAACATAACTTCTACTTTTACTACTATTTTCTAAGCCTTAAAACTACCCAAAATATACCTTATTTTATGTATAATAAATGTGATATGGTATTATAATTAAATAAATAAACTGTACTGTTTGATAAAGTTGTTTTATTAACCTTTGTGATGGCCGTTGATGGCTTGATGGAAAAGAGTGGCCGGTTTCATAGCATTAAACACTTGATGAAGAACGTAGCCTTCTTCTTTCACCATCTTGAGGAATGATCCTTTGTCGGTGCTTTCACTGCGATAATTTTACCTAGTTCCTCATCAATTGTGTTCTGTTTACCTGGGTTGATAGCTTTTTGCAACAAGTGTACAGATGGCTTGTGCGAGTTATTTATGCAGCCTGATTGATGGGAATTTTAACCTTGCAGTCTACACTCTGCCTTTGGACTATCAAAGTTGAAACAAGTCCAAATTTCAATGTTTTCTATCCATTTTGTCACTCTCTCTGTGGTCTGCCTGTCTCTTTAATGTTTAACCCCCCTCACCCTCACTACTGCGTTCTTGACCAATCACGTGGCTTTAACCGAAGACTGGGGGCGGGGAATATTACTCATTGTGGCAGCTCCGTGTGTATCCTGAAAAATAGTTTGTATGCCATTCATGTGTATATATATATATATATGAATGGCATACAAACTATTTTTCACTATATATATATATATATATATATATATATATATATATATATATATATATATATATATATATATATATAGAATATATATATATACACAGTAAAGTCTCGTTATATCGATATTCAAGGGAGTCCGAAAAAATATCGATATAACCGGGACTATCGATATATCCGACCCTGTTTGCATGTAATTTTCTCCTTGCGTGCATAGAAATAGTATCGATATAACCGGGACTATCGATATATCCGATATCGATATAACGAGACTTTACTGTATATATATTCCGGTGCGCCTTATCCAATGGAAAATACATACTTTAAGAAAAATACTTTTACGGTGCAAACTGGTGTCCTGATTTTAACAGGTCAGTGACATTTTAGATTCGGAGCTTGTTTGGAAAGTTTGGTTGGGTAGAAAGTTAAAAAAAAAAAAAAAAAAAAAAAAAAAAGCAGAACCCCTTTAACAAGGCTGTTTAAATGTTGATGAGAAGTCTGACTCCTCATCAAAAAAACATGCCATCATGCAAATATGAATCCAAGCGTTCAATTCGGAATATTTCCGATCATGAACAAAAAATACCCCTGCTAGAAGGTAGATGAAAGAATTCTGCGCGGTCAGGAGAACAAAAAGGTGAAATTCTATTCATAGGTGATATGTTATTTCAAAGAGGCTCCGATATCTCAAGGCCGAAACCCCCCCCCCCCCCCCCCCCCCCCCCCCCCCCCCCCCCCGCATTACCATCTCGACTATTAAAAGTCACGGAAAGTAACTTTTAATGGCATGTTCTCTTGTTATTTAACTGGAAATAAATACGAGATGATTAGATATTAAAACTTAATCCTAAAAAAAAAGTATCCATTGACCTAGAAAGGAAGCTTCTCAGCATGTTTAAAATTGTATCTGCGGAGGACGTCATGTGCACTCAAAGAAAGTGGGTGTGGAAAAGTTGTCCGGCAGCCATGGTGGCGCTGTTCGGCCGTGTGGTTTGGTGTTTTTCCGCCGAAAACTAGTCCGCCAGCCATTGTGGCGCTCCGAAAACTAGTTTGCCAAGATTATATTTTCTTTTCGCGAATTAAATGTTCGTAAGGTGAAACGTTTGTTAGCTGAAGCGTTGGTAAGCCGAGGTATCACTGTATATGAGATAGAGGTCTCAGAAGCCAGTAGAACGTTACCTCTGTGTTACAATCCTAGTATGATCCATCCTGAAACCAACCCAGTGAAAAATAGTTCAAGGTATGACATACATGAAGAATTTCAACTAAAAATAAGAGGCATTAGCCACGTTCTGCAAAGTATATTCAGTTTTGGGCCTTTAAACATGTTAATTGGCCGAACAGATGAAGCGAGCAAAGGGTAGATATCGACTTGGCATTTGGCAGCTGCTTTGACCGCAGCTACCAATCTGAACTGCGGGTGAAGGAGATTGTCGCTCGCTCGCTCGCTCGCTCGCAAACAACAACAATCTCAAAGTCGCAGGACAAAAAATGAATGAAAAATTAAATGCAAAATGTACTCAAATGACCCCATAAACGAATCGAATCAATGCCATTTAACTCATTTGCTGCCTCTACAGAATTTATTCGGGAATTGAAAAGTGTGACGTGGTGTTCGGGTTTTAGTTTTTCTTGCGGGTGGTGCCGATAATGCGCTGGTCAGACCTCTGGCAATGTTTTTTTTTCCTTCCACTAGGGGGCAGCATTTGCCTTTTGTCAAATTTCTATTCCTTCTTGCGCACTCAGATCCTCTTCCTCCCTCTGCCTCTGTATGCCCCCGCCCTGCCCGTCTCAGCACGATGGGGGACAGAGCTTTCAGCTGCTCTGCCCCCAAACTCTGGAACTCACTTCCTCCCATGAAATGTATAATAATAATAACAATAATAATAATAATAATTATTATTATTATTATTATTATTATTATTATTATTATTATTATTATTATTATTACAGTAAAGTCTCGTTATATCGATATCGGATATATCGATATTCCCGGTTATATCGATACTATTTCTATGCACGCACGGAGAAAATTACATGCAAAAAGGGTCGGATATATCGATAGTCCCGTTTATATCGATATTTTTTCTGACTCCCTTGAATATCGATATAACGAGACTTTACTGTATTATTATTATTATTATTATTATGTTAGTGCTTTGTTACAGCTTCAGCTGTTGTTAAAGCGCTACCCACTTTCGAGGACTTGCAGAATAGAAAAAAGGGTAATGGAAAAAAACCTACTGGACCCTCCGCACCCTGCACACCACCTTTTCCAGCTACCGATCCATGGGTACCAAATCCAGCAGACATTTAAACAGCTTCTTCCCCCATCACCATTAATTCTCTAAACAGTAACCCAAATATAACTGCATAGTCTCCTCTTTGCAATTTTTTTTATGATGATACTAGTGCAGCGTGCTCTACCGGAGACCAATTTCTTGTGTGTTCTACATAATTGGTATTGATTGCATTCTATTTGTGATTGTATTTTATTTATTAACGTACCTATGCTTGTCTGTGACTGTAAAGTGCCCTTGAGAGCTTTGAAAGGCGCTTAAAATAAAATATATTATTATTATTATTGTAGTATTGTATTTTGTACAGTCACCCTCATTTAAGGCTCAGATACCTCCAGATCCATATAGCTTAGGAATTAACTTTTTTTTTTTAATGAAAGAAGATTTCTAACGCTGTATTGAATGTTTATGTAGTCCTAAAACTCTTCTGCAATTTGAATGAAAATGACAAAAACCCTGGCACTGGAGTGGATACATTTTTGCACACCGTTTGGGAGTCAATAAGCTAAAATAAAGATAGGACGCATCAAATGCATGACAGACTTTGACAAGATAAGACAAGGATGAATCGCAGGTGAACGATGGGATTTGAAAAGGAGACGGAAAAAGGAAAAGCTCATAATCCAAAGCGTGCCAAATGTAACATTGGCGTTGGAAGCAGAAAGTGGGCGGAGCAAGACTAAATGTGGGCGCTTCTCGCCACTTTCGGATTTTGGTGTATTCTTAAGCGCTTTTTCTCGTCTGTGCTTTAGAGGCTCTAGTCAGGGAAGCGTCTCATACAGACATAAGATTGTAAAAGAGAATTCCAGAAAGCTCTCAGACTGCCATTTTTTTTTTTTTTTTTTTTGATCAAAGAAGCGCAGTGAGTCACCTTTAAAGCTCGTAAAACGTGACGTTTATTGCTGGGGAATTTTTTTTTCCCGCTGTTTGTGTACGATGCTCACGTCTAACTGCAAGAAGCAATTCCAAAACAGCAGGGAGATGAGTTTCAAAACAAATGAAAAGAAAAGTGGTTGATTTTTTATTTTATTTTATTTTTTTTTTAAACAAAGAAAGAAAAAGAAATCTGCAAAAATGGCTGCGGCTCATTAAAGATAAACAAGCGCAGGTTCCCACTAATTAGGACAATTGAGTGTATTTTAATGGCATAATAATAAGTCGAATATTTCATTATTTATTTCATTTTAGTGTCTACACTCCTCAGGTAAAATATGTATCGACGTAAAACCTAAACAATTATGGGAAAGTTAATGCAAACCGTTGGGAACTGCTGATTCTCAAGCATGGTAGCCACACGCCAGTCCACCCCAACCTATTTATTTATTGATTTATTGATGTATTTATTGAATTGTTTATTCACTTGTTTATTTCTTTATTTATTTATTCCATATTTATTTAATTACTGTTTATTTACGTATGTATTTATTCATGTGTGTATTTCATAATTTCATTATTTCATGATTTCATAATTTCATGATTTCATGATTTCATGATTTCTTGATTTGTTTATTTCTTTATTTCATATTTATATCATTTTTATGTCATATTTATATCATATTTATATCATATTTATAACATAATTATATCATATTTACATTATATTTACTTCATATTCATTTCATTTTCATTTCATATTCATTTCATTTGTATCATATTAATTAATTAATTAATTTATTTATTTATTTATGTATTTATTTTTTGCACATTTTGTTATTTATCTATTTATTTGCTTGTTTATTTGTTTACCTATTCATTTATTTATTTCAGAATGTATTTAGTTAATTGATTGTGTGTTCATTTATTTATATATTTGTTTGTTTATTTATCTATCTATCCGTTTATATATTTCACTATTGATTGATTGATTGATTGATTGGTCTATTTGTCTATTCATTTATTTATGTCTTTATTTTTAACGATGGACCCCCAAACATGAATTAAAGTCAGAAACACAGTGCTATGATCTGATTATTTTTATTTAATTTATTTCACAAGTAAAACTAGAAAACATGTCTATATTGATATTCTTTATCGAGATATTCTTTTAAGTTATTTAATGTAATTTATTTCACAATTAAAAACATTTTTTTTATTTTATATAAAAGGTTCAAGTCTCAGTATAAGCGGTCCACAAGTTGACATGTCGAAAAGTTTAATAAAAAACAAGACTTCATGAAATAATGCCTGTAAATAAATCAATAAACAAATAAAGCTGAAGGTGCATCAGATTCTTTTATCGGGGTAAAACCGAGATTAAATTGCAGCAGAATGACAGCATTTCGAACAGCACAGAGAAGGAGAAGAACACCTCACAATCCAAAGGATACCACATCGTATGGTGAAAGTGGATGGTGAGGAAAATGACAATGAAAAAGCCACATTGTTATATTTCCTTATCATCTCCCAAGTGCTCTTTTCTCAACTCGACCGAGACACAGCCTCGGATATCCACCTACACCTTTTTGTTCTTCGGGTAATTACGTTTTGGAGACACCTCAGGAGATACTTGTTGCTCCCTAAACATTGTGTCTGCTCGCGCTTATCAATGCAGGAGATGGTGTTTGTGCAACAGTGTGCTTGAAGGTCGTCTCATGCGTGTGACGCCTGTAATAAAAATACAGTGATACCTCGGTTTACGAACCTCTTGGCTTACGAACTTTTCAGTTTACAAATGTTAAATTTATGAAATTTTTACCTTGCCATACGAACTATTTTTCGGGACACACACGAAGTTGCCACAATGAGTGATGTGTCGTTCAAGCCCGTTCTTCTAACAATAAAATGGCAGCCGACTTTTTTTCTCCTCTATTCCCCGCCCCCAGTTTTCGGTTTAAGCCACGTGATTGGTCAAGAACGGAGCAGTGAGGGGGTTACAGATATAGAGAGAGTGAAGCCGTTCTCCAAAAAGAAAATGGCTGCCGACTTTTTTTGTCCTCTACAATGGACTTACGACTATTTTGACTTACGACCGTTTGGTCGGAACGGAACTCAGTCGTAAGTCGGATGTTACCTGTACATACACTTGAAAAGCTATCAACCCAGCTAAACAGAACACAATTGATGAGGAACTAGATAAAATTATCGCAGAGAAAGCACCTACAAGGGATCATTCCTCCAGGTGAAAGAAGAAGGCTGCGTTCCTCATCAAGTGTTTAATGGTGATGAAAGCGGCCTCTCCATTCCATCAAGCCATCAACGACCATCACAAAGGTAAATAAAACGACTTTATGATACAGTACAGTTTATTTATTTAATTATAATACCACAGCACATTTATTATACATAAAATAAGGAATATTTTGGGTAGTTTTAAGGCTTAGAAAATTACAAAGTAGAAAATTATGTTTTTTGGGGAACGGATTATTCTCATTTTAATGGTTTCCTATGGGAAATTAATTTTGGGGATACACACTTCGCCTTACACACTCTGTCTGGGAACCAATTAAGTTCATAAGGCAATGTATCACTGTATATCTATTTTTGGGCAAAGTTCAGACGCGGGCTAACTTAGATCAACAAAGTTCGAAAATATGCCTGGAGTTCTGCTGAGGAAATCTGTCAAAGCCGTTTGGGAATATCCCAGCTGATGAGGAGTAATTGTTTAATATAAAGAGAGAGTGAGGGGGGGGGGGGCTATTTTTGTCTCTCTAATGGCAGTGCAGCAGAAAATGACTCGCTATCTGCTACGAGCATTAGTACAATTTCAGTAGTGGGATCATCGCGCTGTATAATTTGGAGCAGACAGGTGATGAATCCCATTTTGGTTGGTTGATTTCCTCTATCATGCTTTCTTTGTCTCATGTCATACTCAAAGTGCTTTGAGATGACTTTTTTGCCCCAAAAACTACATTAAATGTCACATGAACATTACATTGATAATCACGCAACTCGGGGGTGCCTTTCCAGAAATCGTCCACACTGCAAGAATCAAAACAAAATCCTACTGGACCCCCCGCACCCTGCCCACCACCTTTCCCAGCTACTCCCCAAAATAACACTAACTATTGGCATTAGTTAGCGTTATTTTGGTGGTTCACATTGTTATTCATGCTCCTTGCAAGTGTTTTTGTATTTGAAACAATAAAAGTCAGTTTCAAACTCAACTGTTGGACGTTTGCTACATTCTTAGCATACTTAAGCGTGTCATTTCCATTTCTTGATGTTACTTTGGTGCGCTAACACTGTTCATCAAGCTCCTTGGAAGTGTTGTCATTTTGTATTTGAAACAAAGGTCAGTTTCAAACTCAAGTTTTGGCCATTCGGTATACTGTTAGCATAGTTAGCATACTTTTTATGTTTCTTGACATTACTTTGGTGGGCTAACAATCTGCATTATGCTCTCTGCGAGTGTCGTCATTTTGCATTTGAAAGTATAAAGGTCAGTTTCAAACTCAAGTGTTGGACGTTCGCCTCACTTTTAGCATAGTTAGCATGCTATTTAAATTAGATGACATTACTTTGATGGTTAACACTGTTAACTATGCTCCTTGCAAGTGTTGTCATTTTGCGTTTGAAACTATGTAGGTCAATTTCAAACTCAAGTTTCGGACATTCGCCATACTGTTAGCATAGTTAGCATGCTATTTAGGTTTTTAGACATTACTTTAGTAGGCTAACAATATGCATCATGCTCTTTGCAAGTGTTGTCGTTTTTCATGTGAAAGTACGTAGGTCAGTTTTAAACTCAAGTTTTGGACCTCTGCTATACTGTTAGCATAGTTAGCATGCTATTTACATTTCTTAACATTACTTTGGTGAGCTAACACTGTTCATCATGCTCCTTGCAAGTGTTGTCATTTTGTATTTGAAACTGTAAATCAGTTTTAAACTCAAGTTTCAGACATTCGCTACGCTCTGAGCACAGTTAGCATTGTATTTACTTACTGCACCTGTTATTTGTGGCTTATGCGAGAATTTGTGTTATCCTACCACAGGTATATTATTACAGGTTGTACTCAGGGAATCTAATCCTGTGGAATTTGAAATCTGCCAGCGTTTGTGTAACTGGCACGGTGCCGTGTAATCATGTGGCAGCGCTTCGCCATCCTACAGCTCGCGACTCTCTGATGTGCCTCGCCTGTGTTCCTACGGTGCGACAGCTAAATTGAGAGTAGAGCAGCGCTGGCGTCAAACTAGGAACACAGTACCTTCCTTGTTAAAGTAAACTCAGTTGCATCGAAAGATGCATGTGAGTGTTCGAGGTTTAAGTAAATATAAATAAATAAATGTCTTCTTACACTGCATTTTAGTTAAAACAGCCTGACGGTGTTAAAAACAACTCCAGCGACTGATATTTGCACTGGCAAATGTGACAAACGCCCGTGTGACTGCCGAGAAATCAAATTGCTCATTTAATCATGTAAGCAGCACGTTTTAATGATCTGTAGCAGAAAATCGGAAAGCAAAAGAAACCCACCGAGGTCCAACTCGAATCGAAACTGCCAAAAGCAAAGAAAACATCAGAGAAAATGAAGACGCGGGTTTTGACAGACAATCCATCTGAGCAGTGCTCTGAGACCATTCTGAAAAGATTCAAAATCCAGCCGTTGGAAGACAAATAATTTCTAAATTGACAGTCTTTCAACGTGACAGGCTTCTCTACCCATCAAAACGATCAGCCTGAAAGCACCAGAGCACTAAATCTTCACCTCAATTCTCGAGTGCTGGCAAGCTCTCTGGTAGCATCTGGGACAAATTTGCATGCGTCTATAATCAGACGGAAATGGAAGAGCCATGGGATGGATGCTAAAAGGAAGCATCTGCTTAGTAAAAAATCAACAGCTTGGCTGAAGAGTTCAAACGTTCTAAAAAATCTGTCTCTGGACTGAAAGTCCAAACTGGAAGGTGTTTTTTTTTTTTGGGGGGGGGGGTCACAGTAAAATTTGCACCACTCCTGCCATCGGTCAGCGTGTTCAAAGTGGGACATGATCGCCGTTTCGGCTATCTGCCAAATGACACGACTTCATCGACTCCCTATTTGACACCGTGGAAGAAGGAAATGTGCTTTCTGATGAGATGGCAGCACCACCATCTCGACCCAGACAAATGGCACTTTACATCACCCCCACAACTGCCACTATGAGGTAAAATCTTGGACGCCCCCCCCCCTCTGAACTAACGCGGAATCCCTCAGACCACTTGAGACAACACACAAGACTGAAATAAGAGACAAAGGGATAGAATTCCACCAACGCAGACGTCCTTGCACGAATTCAAAGCAATTTAGAAAAGTCTGAGACATCGGGAGAGGGAGTTTGACTGAGAGCCTTACCGGGGGGTAGGGGCGGGGGGTGTCAAACAGAAGAAATGCAGGAGGGAGGGGGGCGGTTGGCTTCACCTGAAGCCTGATGCAGTCATGGAACATTGCGGGGTGATGGATGTTAATCATTACTCGTGTGCAAGTCCCTCATCCATCCCAGTGCCTCTTTGAAAAGAGGCACCCCCCCCCCCCCCCCCCCCAGACATTGGAGTGTTTAGATCCAAAAGGACAGCTAGCATTCAGGCTTGATGAGGCTAAGTGACCAAAAAAAAAAAAAAACAATCCAAAAGAAAATAAGGTCTGTGGAAAAAATATCTATTTGGACTTGGATGATCTGGATTAGGATGTGATGGTTTGTTTTTTAGGCTTTGTGGATGTTTACCAGATTTATCTTGCATTGATAACATACGTCTGAGTAAGCTGTCAGTCATACAGCAGTGGTCCATCGATGAAAAGGTTTCTTCAGCCGTCATCTGTACTTCTTTGAAGGTGTCGGACGTTTCGCTTCTTATCTAAGATGCTTCTTCAGCGAAGTAAAGTCTTACTGGCAGTTTCGGCCCTATATATATAGTATATATATCCCTACTGTCCAGACATGGCGGTGCCGGACTCTGCTATGATTGGTCCCTGCTCTCAGGTTGAGGGGGAGCAGAGGACTAATCCCTGCGGCTCCACTGATTACTTCTATTGTCCTGACTGACGACTGGCCTGATTGCCCAATTGGTCCGACACCTTCAAAGAAGTACATATGACGGCTGAAGAAACCTTTTCATCCATTGATAACATAGTTTATAGAAAGTTACTTTCGTGCAGTAGTTCTTAAACTGTGTTTGATCGAACCCTAGGGTTTCGGTAAATTGGTCTCAGGGGTTCGGTGAGTCGGTCTCAGGGGTTTGGTGGATCATCCGCCGCAGAGGTACACCCATCAGTCTTGTATGCAGTTACTGGGCACAGTCTTTGAAAGAAGGGTTCGGTGAATGACCATATGAAACTGGTGGGGTTCGGTGCCTCCCAAAAGATTAACAACCACTGCTTTAGTGTCTTCCTACTGTACCTCAGTCTGCAAAGTAGATAATTCACGATTTCTGAACAGATCGTCAATCCGAAACTAACCAAAGCAACACCCGCCTTGGGCTTTAAGTGGGTTGATAGATCAGAGCTTCGTATAGAGATCAGCGAGAAATGGGGTAGCTGAAACATTGAATTTGCTTCAGCGTCTAGTCCAGAAAGGAATGTCACCGAAACCTTTCAGAGTACTGTGGGAATCGTCGGGTGAAAACACTTTGCAGTGAAGAGGCCAATACGGTCTTTTTGACACCTCAACTCACTGCCGTCAATGTCAAAGGAGTCTTTACATCTACTCCTCGGGGATCCAGATCCTCGCCGGCCTGACGAATTGCCCGTGATCTTGTCTGGTGTCCCCAGTCGGCATGGTCGGGCTCGTTTACGGAACGTGAACATCCCATCTGTGGGCTACACGAGGGGCTTTCATGACAGCTGCTATCCAATATGTTCGTAAAGGCTCCCCTTACCCACAACATCCAATAAAACTGTTTCAAAGGACAAGCTCCTAGCAGCCTGAAGCCTTTGGGTCGGGCCCAGTATCCTGATACAGTCGAACGTCTTGATTTTCGACCATTTCGGTTTTTGACCAAATATTTCGGGCTTTTTTAAGCCTCGGTTTACAACCCATAAACCAAGAAAAACCAAAACCCGAACAAAGTCTGGAATGGCGCCGCACGTCACATTTTTCAATTCCTGAATAAATTCGGGAATGGGAAGCAAATGAGTTTAAAAAAATCTGACATCACTGCCGGAACTACTTATTTTGACGTCAGGTGGGCGAGAAATGTACGGCGTCTTTGTCCGTTGCAACTTTTAAGTGAGTTTCCACATTGCTAATTAGCGATTAGCAAAGCGCCAGCGCACTTTGGCACTTTTGGAGTTTAGGACAGCGAGCCAGTAAATTGCATGGCGTCTAAAGGGGCACCGTGAGCACACCTGTCCTCCTTCATCCAGCTGGACTTGATTTTGCAACACCGCTAGCACAGTCGATGGAGCGATTCGATAAAAGGGAGACTGATTAACATTTGGGTTCAATATAAAAGTGTCAGTTGGCGGCGTCGACGCCCAAAAAGCCGCCGAGAGAAACCGCACAGGAATTGTATGCGGCGAAGGGATCGGAATACAGAAGAGCGTGCCCGCCGCCAGGGAGAATCTCTTGATTTATTTACAAGCGGCCCGGGCTGAGCGCTGAGGAGCGGCGGTGGAAGGTGCGCGCTTGCGTTTGTGCCAAAAAACACAAAAAGCAACAACTGGCATCTTGACAAGAGGCAGCTCATTTGTCCTACACCATCTGTGCCAGCAGCTATTAGATAATTCCGCCTTGAGGTGGCGCGGCGTGCACCATGTGAGTCCCTCCTCGCAGTTTAGCGTTGCTTACGTGTCACTTTTGACGCAATGGCGTCTGACTAGTCGCTGGCTGACAAGTTCAAATGTTTCCAAAAGATTTGGAGGAATAAGATTTTCATTTTTACTGGTTATTCTGTTGTGACGATGAATTCCTCATTTTAACTCATTCAGATGATGTGTAAAAATGTGTCCACTCTAGTGCCAGGGTTTTTGTCATTTTCACTCAGATTGCAGGACCGACGGAATATTGAGTTTTAAAATGACATAAACAAAAAAAAAAAACTTAGATTCTCTTCTTTAATCATCAAAAAATAGTTAATTCCTAAGTTATATGGGTCTGGAGTTATATGAGCTTGAAATGAGGGCAGCTGTCCAAAATACAATGCGATACATACACATCAGTTTATATAGCACTTTAACAACAGCTGAAGCTGTAACAAAGCGCTAACATGGAAACGCTGGCCCTTTTGACCATTGCCAGATATCTGAACAGCGCTTTATCGGCACCCGCGCAAGAAAAACCAAAACCCGAACAAATTAGGGAATGACGCTCTACGTCCTATTTTCAATTCCCGAATAAATTCGGGGGGTGGCAGTGAATGAGTTAACGAACAGCAGAATCTTTTTACTCAAAAATCTACACAGCCCCAATCACCCCCCCGCCCCCCATCCCCCTGGATATGCCCCCAGCATTTTATTTAAGTTTCTTGGTCACCTTCATCTAATTAACGCAAGTCTACAGGAATTTTTAAGCAATATTTTAACCCTCTGAAATGTCATCCAAAGCTAAAATGAATCAACAATTAGAAAATAATAATAAGTCGCGATATTATCTGCTTTGCAAAATTCATTTGCGAAAGTTCTTGATTTGATTGATTATTTGTAATATTTAGCAAGGACAGCAGTTAGCACGATGACCAAACGGTGCGAACAAGTGCAGGGCTCCGAAACTCCAAAAACATACATGGTGGGTTGCTATGCTCCCGCACGCCTGCGACCCGTGAGTGTAAACGGATTAGAAAATAGATGAAGCTACAGTATAGGACAGAACGGTGAGCTCGTGGGTTTTGTACGGTTAACTAAAGATTGGAAATGGCCTCGAGGTGTCGATGCGAGTGAACAGGCTAGCTAGGGCCGTAACTTGCCGCAAGCTAAAAGCCAACTGGGATACGCGCCAGCTCATATTACAATAAATTCCATTTGGAGTTTTCGCTCATGGTTTGGTTGAAACTCCAAATTGTACAACTTTGGAGTCTGCACTGTGTTAAAAAAAAGAAGAAAAGAGCATAGTCCTCTGAATGGCGAGCCGACGGGCAACTCCTATATTTAATTTACACTTCTCAAGGTCGTTTTGAGTAACATGCATCTCGGTTAAAGTCAGCGAAAGTCGCAGAGGAGTTGTCGTCTCATCTATGTGCCATCTGTTCCATCAGCGCACTTATGTTTCATTGTAGGCAATTTGGTGTGTTTGTGTCGCTACTTTTCTCCGCGACCTAAACACCATCCCGGGCATTTTGCGAATGTGTTTATATTTAAATTCATGAATCAAGTATACCCAGGAGGGGAATTTAAAATCTATTGGATGGCGGCAAGAGCTGTCGTGAACCTAAATCCTCAACCTGTCAAAAGTTCTGATCGGGGGAAAAAAAAAAAAACTGTAAAACGGCAGACACTTTTGCTGCTCCCCACGCGGTTGTATTTATTTATTTATTTATTTATTTACTTATTTATTTATTTATTTATTTATTTATTCATTTTTTTTTTTATTCGTGTATTTGTGTGTTTATTTATCTGTGTATTTATTTATTTATTTATTCATTTATTTTTTTTATTTTTTTATTCGTGTATTTGTGGATTTATTTATCTGTGTATTTATTTATCTGTGTATTTATTTATTTATTTATTTATTTATTTATTCATTTATTTATTTTTAATTTTTATTCGTGTATTTGTGTGTTTATTTATCTGTGTATTTATTTATTTATTTATTTATTTATTTATTTATTTATTTATTTATTCATTTATTTATTTATTCATTTTTTTATTTTTTTATTCGTGTATTTGTGTGTTTATTTATCTGTGTATTTATTTATTTATTTATTCATTTATTTATTTATTTATTTATTCATTTTTTTTATTTTTTTATTCGTGTATTTGTGTGTTTATTTATCTGTGTATTTATTTATTTATTTATTCATTTATTTATTTTTATTTTTTTATTCGTGTATTTGTGGATTTATTTATCTGTGTATTTATTTATCTGTGTATTTATTTATTTATTTATTTATTTATTCATTTATTTATTTTTATTTTTTATTCGTGTATTTGTGTGTTTATTTATCTGTGTATTTATTTATTTATTTATTTATTCATTTATTTATTTTTATTTTTTTATTCGTGTATTTGTTTATTTATTTATTTATTTATTCATTTATTTATTTTTATTTTTTTATTCGTGTATTTGTGTATTTATTTATCTGTGTATTTATTTATCTGTGTATTTATTTATTTATTTATTTATTTTTATGTTGTTATTCATTTATTTGGTTGAGTGAACGCTGGCGCGTGTGGCCGCCGCTGCTCACCCACAGAAAAAAATATCCTGTGACTGTAAAGTGTCCTTGAGAGTTTCAAAAGGCGCTTATAAATGAAATGTATTATTATTATTATTATTATTATTATTATTATTTATTGTGTATGATTTTTTTAAATTTCTTTATGTTGTTATGTATGTATGTATTTATTTGTGTATCAATTTATTTATTTTTATTTTTTATTTATGTGTATTTATTCGTGTATCCATTCATTTATTTATTTGTATTTATTTATGAGGCTATTCATGTATTTGTTGATTTATTTTTGTTTATGTTGTTATGTATTTATTTATATATTTATTCGTGTATCAATTTATTTATTTACGTTGCTATTTAATTTATTTATTTTTATCTATTTATTCCTTTATTCATTTATTTATGTAATTAAGTTATGTAGTTGTGTATTTATTTTTTTATACATTTTTGTTCATTATTTATTTATTTATTTATTTATTTATTTATTTATTTATTTATTTATTTGTTTAGCGTCAAAATTAAAATGTTATTCAACTGGGTCAACAGAGGGCATTTCCACTTTGTTAAAAATGGTGTCACATTTATTCATTCCATTGGAGTCAAGTAAGGAAAATACTCATCGTTGAGAAAAAGAAAAAAAACATGGATGCTTCTGTCAAACATTAAAAAAAAAATCAGTGAGGTCTTCAATTGACAAACTTTTGCACAAATATGAAACAAAAAAAAAAAAAACAACACTTTCAAATCCCCAAGCTCACATATCTGGCTCAGACTTTCTCTTTTTACAGTGTGGAATCAAACAACCTTGTAATCCAAACTCTGACCGACTCATACCTTGAATTCCACCCAAAGTCATTGCACAGAGCAGCAGCAGCAATAAATCGCTGACAACTCCTCACTAAAAAAAAAAAAAACATGATTTGTCCAAATGTGATACACAGAATCGGAATTGGGCCCGAAGGTGTCCGCCAAAAGAGTGACACATCCTCCCCATACAGCCTGTTATTTTCTTGATGTTTCCAGATAGCTGCCTCTGTCTGCCTCAGCGCCATGAAATGAACAAGGAGGGGGAGAGAGAGAGAGCACTGCCATCTTGACACGCCACTAGATGGCGGTATTGAGCAACAAAAAAAGTCAAAGAACCAGTTCCGAATGAGAACCGGATGACGTGTCAGCAAGGAGAAAGAAATTCAAGTTTCTCACGCGCTTGGTTGTTTATTTTAATAACGTTTATGTCCTCTTGTGACTGTTACCTTTGACCTTGACCGGGTGAGCTGAGCTTGTGAGAGGATGTCCGCGAATGACGGGGCGTGGTCCCCATGACTACAGAACACTCAGGAAATGAATGTTTTATCAGTCTGTGCAAGGACGTCAACAATAACAGATGAGTGAGATTGGGGGAGGGGGGGGGGGTAAATTTAACTTATTTGCAGGATCCCAAAAGTAGATTTCAACATTGAAGCACTTTGGTCGACCTCTGCCTCATCTGAATCTTAATCTGGAATCCTACTGGACCCTTGGCACCCTGCCCACCACCTTTTCCAGCGACTCCCCTCACGCCGATCCGTGCGCACCAAATCTAGCAGACCTTTACTTGGCAATAAAGATGATACTGATTCTGATATTAGTTGCAATAATTTCACTTTTTTTTTTGGTGGGGCAAGGCCACATTTTTTAATAGTCCATAGATTGTATTTTTGTCAATATTACAATTCCAATATGAATCAAACAAATCATTTTATGTATATTAACTCATTCACTGTCATTCGCAAATTTGTTTGGGAATTGAAAATATGGCGTCGAGCGCCATTCCCCGATTTGTTCAGGTTTTGTTTTTTTCTTGTTTGGGTGTCGATAAAGCGCTGGCCATAGCCTCTGGAAATGTTTTATTCCCTTCCACAAGGGGGCAGAATTTCCCTTTTTTCCATGTTGCCGCTTTGTTCCTGCTTCAGATGTTGTTTAATTAAAGCGCGATATAAACCAATATATATAAATTGCATTGTATTTTGGACATCTGCCCTCATTTCAAACTCATATAACTACAGAGCCATATAACTTAGGAATTAACACTTTCTGATGAAAGAAGAGTGTCTACGGTTTCTTACGCTGCACTGGTTGTTTATGTAGTCCTAAAACTCAATATTCTGAGGTTCCTGGAATTTGAGTGACAATGACAAAAATAATAATAATTCAGTAATAATAATAATAATAATAATAATAATAATAATAATAATAATAATAATAAAATAACAATAATAATAATAATAAAATAATAACAACAATAATAATAACCATTATTATTATTATTATAAATATTAAAATAATAACAATAATAATAATAATTATTATTATTATTAGTATTATTATTATTCTTATTATTAAATATGTATAATAATAATAATAACAATAATAATAATAATAATAATAATAATAATAATAATAATAATTGTTATTATTATTATTATTATTATTATTATTATTTATTTATTATTAAGTTGTATTTTATATTAATATGTTTGATTTTATTTTATTTATGCTAGGAAAAAATATATATATGAGTACATAAAATGCCATTACTTTAATGCTTCAATATTTGGTGAAGTAATTATATTACGTATTTAAAAAATATAAGCACAATATACAGGTCACATCCGATTTACGACCAGCTCGACTTACGACCACCCATACTTACGACCATGACCTCCAGACCCTATTTTTTAAAATGTTAATTCTACGCCGCAACGCGCTAGCATGCCGAATGGATTTCGACTTACGACCATTTCGACTTACGACCGTTTGGTCGGAACGGAATTCGGTCATCAGTCGGATGTTACCTGTATTACAATCTAAAGGTTTTTGATGAATAATTTCAACCTTTTTTTGGTGTATAATTCACAACGTCCATCTATCTGTTTGAAATTTTTAACGTAACCCTTGAACTAAGAGTTGACTCACTCCAGTTCGAAATTGTCTCATTAGACCCGAGTTTGCCCTCTTCTCTCACACTATTTTGCTTGCATTGAGCCGTTGTGCAGATGCTTCAAGTGTTCCTTCCACTGGTTGAGATGAAAATCAGAACAGCCTGTTCTGCTCAAAGGAGAGAATGTGTGGGAGGAAAGGCGATAGATAGCAAGCAGGCTGTCCCTTCGTCTCCCGTTGCAAAATGGAGTGGCATTCCGCTCGCTTTTCGCCGTTCAACAACGACACGGAGAAGCCATCACGAGCTTGAAAAGTACATTTCGCAAAGTGTTATCGATCACAGGTAATTTGAGGGGGGATGTCTGAGCAGAAATTCAGCTACCCTGCCCCCACATATTCACTTTCTCCAATCTGCAGAAGGTCGATCATCCATTCGGCATGCTAGCGCGTTGCGGCGTAGAATTAACATTTTAAAAAATAGGGTCTGGAGGTCATGGTCGTAAGTACGGGTGGTCGTAAGTCGAGCTGGTCGTAAATCGGATGTGACCTGTATATTGTGCTTATATTTTTTAAATACGTAATATAACCCTCATCTAAAGTGATCATGTAAACAGCTATCTCCTGACCGGTAGGAATTGTGGGAGTCTTGACGTGTTGGGCTCTCTTTCAACTGGAGTTGCAGAACTACGTCATCCTGGCTTCATTGAAAAACTATGTGGGAGACGATTGGGGGGGGGGGGTGTAATTTTTTTTTAGAGGGTGGGGTGTTTTATTTTGTCATTTATTTTTTCATTATTTCATGTATTTATTTATCAATCTATTCATGTATCCATTTATTTATTTGTTTATTTATTTACTTATTTATATATGTATTTTTATGTATTTATTTTCCTTTTAATTTCCTTTTATTTCTATTTTCCTTTTATTTTCCAATATTGTTATTTATTCATTTATTTATTCATCTATCAATCTATCCATTTATTTATTTATTTATTCTTATTTTTCAGTTATTTATTCATCAACCTACCAATCTATCAATCTATCCATAAATTCATTTATTTATGTTTTTATTCATTTATCTTTTCATTTATTTATGGATCTATCAATCTATCCATTTATTTATTTAGTTAGTTAGTTAGTTAGTCGTTATTTATTTAGTTATTTATTCATCAACCTACCAATCTATCAATCGATCCATAAATCCATTTATTCATGTATTTATTCATTTATTTTTTCATGTATTTATTTATATATCAATCTACCCATTTATTTATTTGTTTAATTATGTATGCATGTATGTATTTTTTTTTATTCTTTTTTACATTTATTTTTACATTTACGGTATTCATTTATTTATTATCTATCATCTATTTAAATTATTATTATTATTATTAATAATAATAATAATAATAATACGCCTTTCAATGCTCTGAAGGACACTTTACAGTCACAGACATGCAAAGAAAAAAAATATTTATTTATGTGTTTAAGTATTTATTTATTTTGATCTATTTGTTTGTTTGTGTGTTTGTTTATTGTTTGTTTTCAAGCATATACTGTTTTTGCTGCTGTGAAATATCAATTTCTCCGCTGTGATACTAATAAAGGCTCATTTAATCTAATCTAATCTCATATATGTGTTCACAGTATGATTTAATGGTAAACATTATCACATGTAGTTTACGCTTTTTGGTAAATTTTTGTTATTTTTTGTTGTTTCCAAGCCTATATATGTTTACAGTAGGACTTAATGGCAAATGTGATCGCATATAGCCTTTTTTTTTTTGTTTTTTTTTTTTTTCCAGCTGGCATTCCAGCTGCAGAGGCCTCGAACATCTGCTTTCTATTAATGTCACCCTCCAGAAACATTACCCCAAACACACATTTGTTGACTTTCGTTGTGGGACTTGGGCGGAGCCGGATTTCATACTGTTTGTGCCTGCCGATGTGAGAGAGAGGAAAAAAAAAAAACGTTTCAAAAAGACTCTTCCTGGAGCATTTGCACTGTGAACGCGTCATTCTTAAACGACTCATTTTTACGTTCGGTGTAATTTTATCACTCAGCCAATCACCCCACTTCATGAATTTGATGATGAACAAGCCGGCTTCTATGGCCGTGAGCGAATTAAACCTCAATTACCTGTGTCATCTTTTAGCATAAGCGCTAACGCCGTCGCAAAAATAAATAAATTTAAAAAAACGGGAACGTAAGAATAACGTGAACGTGAATACCAAGGCCAGGCTTTGGTTAGCTAGACATGTACAACATAATTACAGTCAACCGCACACACTCACACACAGCTGGATCACCGCAGCATGGAAACCATCCAAACACAACCACGGCTCAGACTGCAGCCAACTCCCTTTCTCTTAAATCAACAAAGCCTGTCTTTTTTTTTAAAAAAACTGAAATGTGTGTGTGTGCGTGTGTTTGTATGACTAGTCTTCTGAGGACCACAAACATTTTATACCATACATAGTGAGGACATTTTTGACAAGTGAGGACCTTTTGGCATTCATTCTAAAGGCTTCTCGATGGTCCATATATGCATCTGTTAAAGTTTCAGGAAGGTCCTCACAAATTCACCCAAAATGATTTTTTGGTGTGTATTTTCATTTCACTTGGATACACACACTTTTTACTCACTGTTGTGTTCATGTGTGTCCGCGCATGCGTGTGTGTGTGGTTAATGAGAGGAAAAAGTTCTTACCACAAAAAGTAAATTTATATTTTAACCGAATTCACCACAGGGGTGAGGACTTTGAATGTATCCATTCAGAAACCTCACTCCTGCTGTTATTTCAGTTTCAAGTGCACTTTTTATTTCTTTTTTTAAAGAAGTTCAACTGGGAAATGGGGTGACATTTAGTGTTCAAATGTCACACTAGTTCTCTAAACTTATCAGCAATGTTGGTCCTCACTCTTTATATGGAGTTAACCGGCCCTCACATAGCCATTGAAACAGGAATGTGTGTGTGTGTGTGTGTGTGTGTGTGTGTGTGTGTGTGTGTGTGTGTGTGTGTGTGTGCGTGCGTGTGTGTTCCGGTATATAAGTAGTTGTCAGACCCAACTGTAACAATGTAAATTGTTTCAGGTTCAAAGTGGCCTGTGTAGCTGCCGCACGCCTCCACTGTGCCAGTGCACATTTTTAGAACGTCTATCTCTCTCACACGCAAGCACACACAGATATCGTTAGCAAGAACTTGTCAAAACAGTAGCATTGTTTTGTACTGAAAAGAACTTTCAAAAAAAAAAACTTGAGACAACAACTTTTCTCAGCGTCATCCAACTTTCCCGACAATGTCGCTGCGCGGCTTTGAGTTTGGCTTCACGCTGTCGCGCCACTTACAATTAAAAAAACTCTCAGAAAGCAACTAAAAGGGGGGAAGGGCGACGCGGCGGCGACTTCCCGCCCGCACATAACGTCTTTTCCTTGTTTTTTTTTTTTTCTAAGATGTCTACACCCAGCTGTCATTTTCATCCGCCCGAATCGCAAAAACACCCGTCGAGAAGTCGTACTCAAAAGGCGAAATGAGCTCTGCGTGAGCTTGTCCAGATGCTACGAAGCAGCTGCTACGGAGAAACGATCGGTGTCGAAAAATCGCTCATGATGACAAACAAATTTGACGTTTATCATACGTTAGCCGGAAGGCTCCATTGACGTCGGCGCAATGCAGAACTTATTAAGAGAGGCACGGAAAAGAGTGCCTCGGGCTTTAGCCGCACACGACTTTATATACGAATACATGCGGTTCAGTCGTTGCCTAGCGGAACTCGTGACAATCTTATTTGAAGGAAATCTCGGCTATTTGACGTTTTTTTGTGCTCAAGCCCATGCGATGAAAGCATAAAAACGATCTTGGTGTTGTTGTTTTCAGAATCAGAATAAGAAAACCTTTATTCGTCCCACAATGGGGAAATTTGCCTCTGCGGCTTTCTATACACATGTTTTTCAACATTTTTGGCCGCGACATTCGTCAAGGAGGCGACTGTGCTGAGCGGTTGCGCCATTTTCAGCAGAACGAATATGCCAGCACCGTTTTTGATTGCGAGGAATGTCAGTTCCATTTGGATGTCATCGATGGACATGGATGTAAATTTTTCCACTGCAAGACTAATCAAGGTAAATCCAATCCAATGAGAAGAAAAGAGTGTCAGTGCAGAACACCGATGCATATGAGGAACGGTCGCGGCTCAGAATTGAAGCGGATTTATATGGGACAGGAGATGTGAGATAATCTCTTTTGGTCAATGGATGCTACAGCTTCGTGTTTGCTTTCAACATTTAGCTTGTAGCAGACGTGCGCATTTCACCATAATGTCCCTGATCCACTGGTGAAAAGGACGCTTTGATCCTCTCCTCTTTCTTCTTGAACCACTTCATACAAGAAAAAGGGTGCAGGAAGTGCTTAAAATTGAATGACTGTTTGTGTCTTTTGTGTTATTTTGACTTCAAGATGTCGCCGCGAGAGTGGCTGCCTTTACAGCAGCTCCTGTATTGTGTTTTTCTATTTCTACTCTTTCTTTTCATCTTCTTTCATTTCTTCCTTAACTTTGCTGCTGTGAAATGTAAATTTCTCCACCAATCCAATTCACAACTGCCTTTGGGGGTGGGGGATGGCTTTTGCTCAATATTGCAGGGCTCGGTCACTATCCAACACAAACAACTGTGGTTCAACCAATGTCAAATTTGCAAAGTCATGTGACAAAACATCCTTAAATCCAGCCTGAAAAGCAAGAAACATACAAAAAACTGTGATGTCTGGCATACCTTATGAGATTAGACAGAATAAGAAGTTATCATATTTAAGTTGCATGCTGTTATATGCTTAGTCAACATGTGTGACTCAAATAAACAATTGAAGCACAGACAACCTGGGGTCAATCTGAGGTCAACAGACACAGCAAGTTAAACTGTCATCTTCATCTAGGAGATCTGGCCTTGGACAGAATTTAGGACTTGGGAAACTCTTTATAACTGAAGCAATTTACGACTTGAAACTCCTTCACAGGAAGAGCGCATTAGCCAGGTTATAAATGTATCAGTTCATGGAAGAGACAATGTTTTATTGGTTACAACTGTTTGTGCTTAGAACGGCCAGACGTCTGTTATTCTGATCATGTTATATCAATTAAATTTGCATGTACTCTCAAAAAATAGCTTGGCAGAGGGTTGCAGAATTCGGAGGTCTGTCATGAATGGCTGCATCTCCTGCCGGCAGTAAAGACAATCTTTCTGGGTCCGAGCCTTCGTCTACAGTGTCCGATCGAACATCTCTGACACCTTGTCACCCCGGATACCAAAGAGCTTGCCAAGCTGCTCTGTAAAACCCTCCAAGGTAACCTGTTGTTCTTACCGGCCACCCCCAAGAACATAAGATGTGATCTTGTCCTTTTACTTCTACGCTGAGACCACTTGGCTTCAAATGAGAGAGAAAATGATAACCTTGGTTGCCATGACGACACCGCCGATGGAGATCTGAAGACAAAGCGTCCCTGTTTTTGCCGTAAATGGATCATCACAAGGTTATTAAGCCTTTTTGGCGTACAATGGTTATTTTGTGGTCTTTATAAAGCATGAACCGGAACGTTCATGACATTTGACGTTTTCCTTAAAAGCAGAGCGCAACCCGCGTTGTGATACAACCGTGCGCTCATCCCTTTTGACCCGCGGTTCTTTCCGAAAATGGATTCATGAAAGGCCCTTCTGTGTGTAAGCTCAAAGCCCCCCCCCTTGAGCTGTCCAACCCCCCTTGGGCCCCTTTACCTTGACAATCGACCAGATATGAAATTTGATGTTGAAGACCTGCCAACTCAAACTACTTGTTTTATAACTACCTGATCACACACACGGAGGCGACTGTAACATGGAGTTTGGATTGTTAAGACTATTTTAATCGGATCTGACTAAGGTAGCTTCAACAAAATTGCTTTGTTTGCTTTGATATTTAAAAGGACAACCGACACCTCCGGAGAAGTTGCGTCCATAATTTGTAAAATCACTTCAAATGACTTCTACTGAGTGCATTTTCCAAAGATTCCACTGCATATAGCTATATTTTACATGTTAAGACTCGCGCTGAATATTCATGAAGTCTTGTTTTTGAGTTGGTGACGATGCCCTAAGTGACGTCACGGAAGGAACGCCCCTGACCGAGAAAGCGACACACAATGCATTTTGGGTACTTTTTTTCCATCTGAAAACACAGTGTTGATGGCGAAATTATCTATATATATATATATATATATATATATATATATATATATATATATATATATATATATATATATATATATATATATATATATATAATAATCATCTTGTGCATTTTCTGGGCGCTACATTGGAGTCCAGACGGCTCGAATTGATACAGAAGTACAGTAAAGTCTCGTTATATCGATAGTCCCGGTTATATCGATACTATTTCTATGCATGCACGGAGAAAATTACATGCAAAGAGGGTCGGATATATCGATAATCCCGGTTATATCGATATTTTTTCGGACTCCCTTGAATATCGATATAACGAGACTTTACTGTACTTCTTTAATCGATTACAAACATTTATGCTTTCCTCTTCAGAACTATTTGAATCATATTCATAACTGGATGAGTAACAAGAAAGCATCTTCTCCAAATCTAAAGCCATTGTTTTGATTCTGGAGTAACCTGGCGTGACGTCACGAACAAGGGGGCGGGATTTTCTGAATATCCCCAGTTCCGAGCTCATTTTGTGGCAGTTTTAGATAGCTAATAGCTAGCTAGCCAGCCAGCGAGGCCGTTAACAACAGCTGAAGCTGGAACAAAGCCGCCCCCTTGTGGAAACAAAATAAACATGGCCAGACGCCATGGCCAGCGTTTTATCCGCATCCAAGCATGAAAAAACAAAACCCGAACAAATTTGGGGCTCTACGTCATATTTTCAATTCCCGAATACATTTGTAAATGGCAGGGAATGAGTTAATGCTCATATAAACAAAATGAAAAAACAAACAATTTTCCGAAAGGATGTAAAATGCCGTCCGAATTATGAGACATTTAGCATATCGCTAACCAGGATGGTTGCTAGCTTGAGACTGAGCTGCCTTATATTTATTTGGGTGGGCGGATGTACTACATCTGCGGGCGTTCGCGCTTGGGTGTCAGGCACGTAAGCACTTTCAGTCTGTGGGAACTCCGCCAGAAGGAGTCAAGGTATCTGAGATTTGAGAGAGAGGGGGGTCACGGCGCTCCGGAGGGGAGCAGGGGGGGGGGGGATCTGCTTTTCATTAGATCAAGCCATATGTCATTGTATCTACTCCACCCAATGCACTCTCGTTTCCCAGAATTGTCAGTCGCTGACACAACTTCGATCTGCCATTCCCGCAAATCGCTGCGATTGCGTATGCGTGGCGTGCCAGAGATTAATTCTTTGCTAGCTGGCCGGGACAACGCGGAAAAAGTTCTCAATGTTGCATTTGAATATTCAAAAGGAAAAAACATAAGCAGGGGAAAAAATAAACTCTCTGTAGTGGGTGACTGGCAAAGAAGAAAAGACCTGGAAAGTATCAGTGAAGAGGCCTGATCTTCGTCCAATCCCTCTCCTAGTTGACAGACAGCTTCATTCAAATGTTTTTTTTTACTTCATTGCCACATCACTCAAAAAATTCCAACAAAGTACAGCGATACCTCGGTTTACGATCCCCTTGGCTTACAAACGGTTCGGTTTACGAACGTTACATTTATGACAATTTTATCTTGGCATATTAACTCTTTTTCGGGAGCGCCACAATGAATGATGTGTCGTTCACAAACGAGCCCGTTCTCCTAACAAGAAAATGGCAGCCGACTGTTTTTGTCCTCTATTCCCCGCCCCCAGTCTTCGTTTAAAGCCACGTGATTGGTCAAGAACGCAGCAGTGAGGGGAGGTTGTTTGAACATTAAAGAGACAGGCAGATGACAGAGAGGGAATGATAAAATGGATAGAAAACAGTGAAATTTAGACTTGTTTCAACTTTGATAGTTCAAAGGCAGAGTGTAGACTGCAAGGTGAAAATATCCCATCAATCAGGCTCCACAAATAACCCGCACAAGCCATGTACACTTGATGCAAAAAGCTATCAACCAAGATAAACAGAACACAATTGATGAGGAACTAGGTAAAATTATCGAAGAGAAAGCACCTACAAGGGATCATTCCTCAAGATGGTGAAAGAAGAAAGCTACGTTGCTCCTCAAGTGTTTAATGCTGATGAAACCGGCCACTCCATCCCATCAAGCCATCAATTGGATTGGATTGGATTTGCCTTTATTAGTCTCACAGTGGAGAAATTTACGTTTCACAGCGGCAAAGTTATGTCAAGAATGAAAGTAGAAAATGACCATCACAAAGGTAAATAAAACGACTTTATTATACAGTACAGTTTATTTATTTAATTATAATGCCATAGCACATTTATTATACATAAAATAAGGCATATTTGTGTTGTTTTAACGCGTAGAAATTCGAAAGTAGAAAATTATGTTTTATGGGAACGAATTATTCTAATTTTAATGGTTTCCAATGGGAAATGCGTTTTTGGGACACACACTCTGTTTGGGAACCAATTAAATTCGGAAGCCAACGTATCACTGTACCCCATTTGACAAACTAGTGCACTTGTCGTGAATAATGTTTGCTCGTTACGCTCGCTGATGACGCCTCGGCGATATGTATTATTCATGCTTGGTTATTCTCCTTAGAGAGGCATGATGATTTGTTTCAATCACTTCATATTCAAACTTGCTTTAAACATCATAAGTTCGCAGTCAAGTCAAGGGAGGGGTGTAATTAACGACGTCTACCATTGCTGATGGATGATTATTTACTCCACTGACTTGTTTTTTTTATGTTCGTCAAACAATCAGAGTGAAAAATGTATGCGGTAGTCTTAGCGTCGAGACATAAGTCAATCACATTTTGTTTTGTTATCCTAATAGCAAGTCACAATATAAGATAAAATCTAAAGAAAAACGTCACTTTACCTAGCTGCTCTTTAGCATCGGTGTGATCTTCGCGCTGACAAGATGGCTGACCAGTTCCAAAATGGGGCTGTGGAAGAAAATGAAAGTTTATTTCAAGACAAATTAAAATCAGCTTGACTCATTCACTGCCAGACATGCGCAAAAAAAAAAAACAAAAAAAAACGAAATTCCAACATTTCCGAACCGAACGAAGATTCCATCGCATATAGCTACATTTTACGTTTTAAGACTTGCACTGAATATTCCGGAAGTCTTGTTTCTGAGTTGGTGACGAGTCCTCACCCTACGTCACTGAAGGAACGCCCCTGACCGAAAAAAGGGCAGATTGTAGCAGTCCTTCCATCACGTCAATGCATTTTGCTGTACTTGTTTGGTCTGAAAACTTCATGTTGCACCAAAAAGAGGCAGAAGAGGCTGACAAAGCTCTGTGTAAGGAATTAATCAGCCTGTGGAAACGGGCGGATTCATTCCTTACGCGGAGCTTTGTCACCATTCTCTGCCTCTTTTTTAGTGCTACATTTCACCTCAAAATGGCACGGAATAAATTCTTGAATCGATTGCCAACATGTATGCTTTCCTCTACAGAACTATTTGAATCATATTCATAACTGGATGAGTAACAACAAAGCATATTTTCCGAATCTGAAGCCATTGTTTTGATTCTCCAGAAAGGCAAGACGCCTTGTGGTGACGCCACGAACAAGGGGGCAGGACCTTCTGAAACTGGCCACTTCCGGTTTCATTTTTTTTGTTGCAGATTTTGGACACTTTGTCATTTTTATTGGTGTTTTGCATTTGAATAAAAATATCATACTGCGTGTTTTGGGTATTTTAGATGCTATAAAACGTTTTTATGATGTCAGTTAGGAAACAAAAAAGTGATGTCGGTTGTCCTTTAATGTTCATCCTACACAATGTTTAAAATGGCAAACTAAATTTATTATACTTATTTCCTTCAACTGGCAGTATCTCGCAGCAACAAATACAATAAATATGAATCCAAAATATGTTGGTCAAGAAATAATATGCCATGAAATAGCACATTTTACTTTGACTATAACCAGCGTCTGAAACTCATGACAAAAAGTTACCGGACACCAGGGCAGGGCAGACAACTCTGAAAAGTTGCCTGCCCCATTTTCACAACTTGAAATACAATAAGACGACTAATTGCAAAAAAAAAACATTCTTAGAAAGTATTATGGATTGATAAACAGAATATAGAACAGAACAACACATTAAAATGTACCTACCACGAATGCTCCCTTGCTTAATTTATCATAAATATCCTTTACTGATGATTTTGCACCAGTTGTCGTTTGTCCATACACTGTTCGGCATGTAATATTTGTGCTGCGTCATCTGCTACAAGCCACGTGAACTCCTCTTTCAAGGATGCTTTTAATGAATGTTTACATTTTGTAGCGTCATCAATTTTGTTAGCTTCTTTTGAATCTTTCTGCTGGGGCCATGACGCTCGGGACTTTTTGGTCAGTCCTCACATATTTTTTTTTGTCTTGAAAAAGTTGTCGGCCACTTGCGTTTGGTAAATTGTACGCACAACACAAAAGTTGCACGCCAAGGGCGTCCAGGCAGAGGTTTTTTCAGACACTGCTATAACCAACGATAGGTTGATTAGGTCAAAATTAAGCAGGTGTGTAGTTGCCCTAACCTCAATTTCAGCGTTTGGAGATTTGAAAATGACATTTACTAACTTCACACGGTATTTAAGGAATCCAATCAGTGCATTTACATTTATTCATCTTGTTTGCTGTCAGTAGTTTTACTTTCGTCAAGAGTGAGCTTACTTTTTCTTCTTTGCGAGTCAGTGAAATCATGAGCTCTGCTTATTTGTTTGATGAAGACGAGGGGGGGAGTCAATGAATCATACGAGCAGATGATTGGAACAAGTCTTTGTAGAAAAAAGTGATTCAGATTAAAACAACCACAACTGGTAGAAGGAAAGATTGAACTACGTGTAGTTAGTACCTCGCTTGTGGACTGGAGTTTGGGGCTACAGTGCGGTCGAATGGGAAGTGTTGCGGCCGCCATTTTTTTCGTGGTTTCCTAGGAGGCCTTGTGGGTGGATGAAGGCAGGTCACGTGGCCACTTTTCCTTTTTTCCCACCATTAACACCCACCCACATCCTCCACCGCCCTCCCTCCCCGCCGACCTCCCTCCGTCTCTCAGCTACGCGCGGTCGCCACTCGGCTTCTTCTGGATAATGTGCGCAATGTAACCACAATCGGACTAAAAAAACTTACTTACTTGAATCAACCTTTTTTATTTACTGTGTATTTATTTATTTGTGACTCCACGCCGTCCGGAGAACTCTTGAGGTAACTTTTTGGGGGGAAAGTATTCTCTCGCAGTGGGTTAGCTGTTTACTTTTTACGATGATTTACATAGAGATTGTACCGATAAAGATAACCGAGTTTGGTTTTATTCGGATTCAAAATATCGATAAAGCAACGCGCAATCATTTTATTTGTCTTAGGGAACTACTTAATGATGGAAATACTGTACTGTCTTCGCTACTATACTATACGCCATATACTGATATGGCGTATCTATGTTTGTGTATCCTTCCGCCCCCACATCCAGGTAGCCCCAAAGGTGCTAACTGCTATTCAAGGTGGCTCTTTTACAACAAAAACGAGGCAGGGGGCAAGAGGGGGGGTCCTTTTTGTTTACTGTTAACTACCCTTGGCTTAAGAATGCAAGGCGCTTTCCCTCCCTCTGTATTTGTTCAAAGGGGATGAGTGGGGGGTGCAAAGTGTTGTGAAATCCAAGGGGATAGTATGAGGACCACTTGCTTTTTGTGGTACTCTTGTTTCCCAAATTTTATCAAAAGCAAGGCAAACACAAAGTGTACTTACCTAACAAAACAAAAATACATCAAATGATATGCTGTGCCTTCTGCGTTCTAGGGAACAACATTCATCTCTCAGCGTAAGTCACCGGCATAGATAGCTGGACATCTTATTTGTAGTGAATGTATAACATACCTGTCAGCCTTAGCTAATAACAGATTTCATTTCTAAGCGCCTTTCAAAACTCTCAAGGACACTTTATCTGCATTTATAAATGATTACAAATCCCATATAAAAGTTGTTGATATTTTGAGTTAAATGCAAAACACCAATAAAAATGAGTTAAAGTGTCCCAAAACTACTTCAAAATGAGATTGCGAGTTTCTGAAGGTCCCGCCCCCTTGTTCGTGATGTCACACCAGGATGTCTTACCTTGCTCCAGAATCAAAACAATGGCTTCAGATTCGGAGAAGATGCTTTTTTGTTACTCATCCAGTTATGAATATGATTCAAGCAGTTCTGAAGAGGAAAGCATAAATGTTTGCAATCGATTAAAGAAGTCCTTTCGAATCAATTCGAGCCGTCAGGACTCCAATGTAGAATCCCAGAAAATGCATGAGATGGCGCACAAGCTCCGTTGGAAATGGGCTGATTTGTCTGCTGGGAATTTGTGTCAACTAGTATCAAATAGTAGTCTTGGTACAACACACAATGATTCACCATCACGTTATTTATGTAGTTTTCCTTCTAATTTCACCATCAACACAAAGTTTTCAGACCAAACAAAGTACCCAAAATGCATCGTGTCGCTTTCTCGGTCAGGGGCGTTCCTTTAGTGACGTCACGTACGGACTCGTCACCAACTCAAAAACAAGACTTCAGCGGGAGTCTTAAAAAACGTCAAATATATCTATATGCGGTGGAATCTTTGTAAAATACGCTCAGTAGAAGTCATTTGAAGTGATTTTACAAATTCTGGACACAACTTGTCCGGAGGCGTCGGTTGTCCTTTAAAAACATTAGTTTTTTCTTAAGTGAAACGTATTTCTTTTAGCACAATCTCCCACTACAAGCTAATGCAGTTGGAAATTACTGGTTTGAATCCCGGTTGTTACATGAGTCATCATTGCGCCTGTTGCCTAGACAGCCTGACAGTGAAAAACCTCCCGTACATTTTTATTTTATTTATTTATTTTTGTACTATTGTCAGATTGAAGAGGAAGCGTAGGAGGCGGACGTTGATAGAAGAGGCTTTGCTGGAGGATGAGTCTGGTGGAGGTGAGGCAGTTGGCAGGCTCACTGACCCTGTCCCTATCCAGCAATGACTCCAAGGAACGCTACTGCGAGAACGACCCGGACAACTTCCGCTGCCGAGCCATGTCTCCGGACCTGAGGCAGGACTTCAATATGATGGAGCAGAAGAAGAGGGTCACCCATATCCTGCAGAGTCCAGTATGTAGTCCGTAAGGATAGTGTCAAACCCGTTTTACCCACTGGTCACAAAATTAGGTATACCTTCTGTTATTCGAAATGGATTCAATAAATTATTATTTTTTTAATTCCATTTATTCTGCTCAAGGTAGCTGGAGCTTTAGGGCAAATGTCAATCACAGATCATATATAGATTGAATTGTTGAGTGTCAGGCCTCAGATAAAAATCGAAAAAACATTTTTAAAAAGCCTACTAGAACATCTGAACTTTATTTGAGGTTAATCAGAGGCACTTAACGACTTTGGTCAAATGTCAATCACAGAGCTTATATAGATTGAATTGTTAGTATCAGGCCTCAGCTAGAAAGCAAAAAATAATAATCTGAGAAAGCCTACTAGAACATCTGAACTTTTTAGGTTAATCAGAGGCAGTTAAGGACTTTGGGCAAATGTCAATCACAGATCATACAGTACAGTAAAGTCTCGTTATATCGATATTCAAGGGAGTCCGAAAAAATATCGATATAACCGGGACTATCGATATATCCAACCCTGTTTGCATGTAATTTTCTCCGTGCGTGCATAGAAATAGTATCGATATAACCGGGACTATCGATATATCCGATATCGATATAACGAGACTTTACTGTATATAGATTGAATTGTTGAGTATCAGGCTAGAAAGCAAAAAAAATCTGAGAAAGCCTACTAGAACATCGTAACTTTATTTGAGGCTAATCAGAGGCAATTGAGGGCTTTGGCCAAATGTCAATCACAAAACATATATACATTGAATTGTTGAGTGTCAGGCCTCAGGTAGAAAGCAAAACAAAAATAAAAAATCAGAAAAAGCCTACTAGAACATCTAAACTTTTGGCAGTTGAAATGATGACCGATTCCAGTTCAATGTAAATTTGCAAATAAGTCTCACGTCTGCTCCAAGCCAAGTCTGAAAATAAACAAGAAGCCTTCACGTCCGTTGAACAATTCAGAGATTGTCTCATTCGTATCAAATAGTTCATATTGATCATATTGGCAGATTTATATACATATGAAAAATGTATGGTATGCACAATAATTTTAACTGCATTAAAAAGGCATTAAAAAGGCATCCCCTTGAATCAATTCAACTTTGTTGAACGTCGCATTGGGCAATAAGACGATTGGAAAGCTCAGTTCAAAGAAGCACAGTGAACACATGCCAGCTGAGTGCATACAAATAAATCGACCCCCACATGATTGCGTAACAGGACCCTAACAAGTAGAACTTATCTCATCGCCATGGTTACGCTGCTCCATCCAAGCAGAATGCTGCCGCTGGGCTGACAAAACACATCATAGATCCACAGTTTGCCCCCCCCCCCCCCCACCCTGGAAGGAGGAGAGAGTATGAAAAAGTCAGCGCCGCCGGACCCTTGCGGAGTTCGCACAAAGAGTTTGTTCTAAAGATTTGTGACTTGGAATAAAAAGAGCGTACAGTGATACATTGGCTTACGAACTTAATTGGTTCCCAGACAGTGTGTAAGGCGAAAAGGTGTGTATCCCAAAAATTAATTTCCCATAGGAAACCATAAAATGATAATAATCCGTTCCTAGGTCCCCATAAAACATACTTTTCTACTTTATAATTTAATTTTGTAAGATGTAAAACTACACAAAATATACCTTATCATATGTATAATAAATGTGCTATGGTATTATAATTAAAGAAATAAACTGTACTGTATAATAAGGTCGTTTTATTTACCTTTGTGATGGTCGTTGATGGCTTGATGGAACGGATAGCTTTTTGCATAGTGTCTCAAGGAGCTCTGGGTTGTACATCTTGGAAGTTGTGATATTGCAAGAGCAACAGATGCAAGCAGACACATGAGAAACATCATTAATTGCTGGTTCCCTTGCTGGTCTTTTCATTTCAAATTGAACTGATGGCTAGTGCGGGGATTGATGAGAATTTTAACCTTGCAGTCTACACTCTGACTTTGAACTATCAAAGTTGAAACGAGTCCAAATTTCACTGTTTCCTACCCATTTTGTCACTCTCTGTCGTCTGCCTGTTTCTTAATGTTTAAGTTTCACTGCTGCGTTCTTGACCAATCACGTGGCTTTAACCGAAGACTGGGGGCGGGGAATAGAGGACAAAAACAAGCCGGCTGCCATTTTCTTTTAGGAAAATGGGCTCGTTTGCGAACGACACATCACTCACTGTGGCAGCTCCGTGTGTATCCCGAAAAATAGTTTGTATGCCAAGGTAAAATTTTCATAAATTTAACGTTCGTAAACCGAAAAGTTCGTAAACCAAGGGGTTCGTAAACCGAGGTATCAATGTATTAATGAGCTGCAAGGATTACCGAGATCCAACATGGTGTCATGCATGACTCTGATTTGGTTTGCAGGTATTCAAAGATGAGCTGGAAGGTCTGATTCAGGACCAGATGACCAAGGGGAACAACCCAACGGGTCTCCTGGCCCTGAGGCAGATCGCTGACCTGGTCATGGCCAGCACGGTGGGAGGTGCCGGGCCGTTGACGTCACCCATCAGTGAGTGCTTGTGCTCTGGAAGGGTGAAAACAGCAGAAAAGTTGTGAAGGCTATTGTCATTGTTTCCATGAAGCAAACCCGCATGACCGCTTGAGAAAGTCAATGGTTGACAGTTTGGAATGCTAATTGTATTAGCCGAGTTTCTAGGGGGAAGAAATTGCAGACAGTTTTTAAATCTGACTTTTATTGTGGAAGAAGTCCGAACGTCAGCAACTAGAGATAAGGAACAATAAGCCATCTATTTTCTGGACTTGTTTAACTCGTTCACTCCTCCTCTCTTTTCCTTTCGGCTTTTCCCTTCAGGGGTCGCCACAGCGAATCAATGTCCTCCATCTATCCCGGTTTTATGCATCCTCTTCTCTCACTAACTCATTCACTGCCATTCACAAATTTATTCGGGAATTGAAAATATGACAGTGCGCCATTCCTGAATTTGCTAGGGTTTTTTTTTTTTCATGCTTGGGTGCCGATAAAGCGCTGGTCAAACCTCTGGCAATGTTTTTTTTTTCCCCACAAGTGGGCAGCATTTCCATTTTTTCCATGTTAGCGCTTTGTTCCAGCTTCACCTGTTGTTAAATAATAATAATAATAATAATAATACATTTCATTTATAAGCGCCTTTCAAAACTAATGGACACTTACAGAATATTTTTTCTGTGGGTGAGCAGCGGCAGCCATATGCCCCAGCGTTCACTATAAATAATAATACATTTCATTTAAAAGCACCTTTCAAAACTCTGTACAGTCACTGGATAAATGTTTCGAGATAGCTATCGAAATAGCTAGCTAGGTATATACTGTGTATAATAGATAGCTATCAAGATTGCTAGTTAGCTATACAGCTAAAAGATGCTAAATTGAACAAAAACGTCCCAAAAAGGCCATCGTTTTGATTCTCCAGCAAGGCAAAGACGTCTTGGGGTGACCCCACGAACAAGGGGGCGGGACCTTCTGAAACTGGCCACTTCCGGGTTCATTTTTATGCAGATTTTGGACACTTTAACTCATTTTTTTGGTGTTTTGCATTTGACTAAAAATATCATACTGCGTGTTTTGGGTATTTTAGATGCTATAAAACATTTTTCTGATGTCAGTTAGGAAACAAAAAAGGGATGTTGGTTGTCCTTCAAAATAACCGTACAAAAAAAACGATTCTTCCACCAAGTTTTGTACTTCCTTTTTCTGTTCTACTTTTTTTTTTTTTTTTTGCCTGTGGGCCTAATGTTTTACTTGTTAGTCTTTATGTTAAACGCCTTAATATGAGGAAAAATGCCTGTGAAGTCAAAAGGAGCTTTGCCCTTTTAAAAAGCTTAAGTGCCCGTAAGAGATGGCATCGTTAAATGGCCTTATATGGCCGCTCGGTCCAAAATATCCTCACTGGGAATTTTTTACAAAGCCTTGTTTTTTAAGGGTCATATGTTCCCCGGGGGGGGGGGGAGCTTTTAACTTGATCATCGGTGAAAGCAAAGCCTGTAAACATCCCTGTTATGTCTGCGTGTGTCGTTAAATGCAAACTCCTTACCTGGATGATGTGTCGTCGCCATTTGCAGGCTTGGGAATGGTGTCCCCCATCAATGACTTGTACGCCGGCGAATCGCCATCCTTCGCCAAAGGCGAGAAGCCGAGCCGCTGCAAGCTGGCCAGTCTCTACAGGCTCGTTGACCTTTTCAGCTGGGCTCGTTTTACCAGTTCCTACATCACCGTGAGTGTTGACATCCCGTGCACGTCTTTCCGTCTTCGTGAAGTGTCCACCGTGAAGGCTTAAATGGAGATGCCACATTATCTTTTGTAAATGTCGTAGTGTATATGGCTAATGTCTAAGTTTTCTTGCATACAAAAATGGACAAAATCCGACATCAACGGATAGTTAGGACGGTGGAAAAAAAATATTGGCACCGCCCTACCCACCCGGAAAATCCTACTGGACCCTCCGCACCCTGCCCACCACCTTTTCCAGCGACCGATCCATGCGCATAAAATTCAGCAGACATTTAAACAGCTTCTTCCCCCGTCGCCATTAACTCTCGAAACAGTGTGTATTTTCTGGGCGCTACATTGGAGTCCAGACGGCTCGAATTGATACGGAAGGACTTCTTTAATCGCTTGCAAACATTTATGCTTTCCTCTTGAGAACTATTTGAATCATATTCATAACTGGATGAGTGAAAGGGGAGCATCTTCTCCCAATCTGAACTCTGAAGCCATTGTTTTGATTCTGGAGCAAGGCAGTTTGTGAAGGAGTATCCTGGCGTGATGTCACGAACAAGGGGGCGGGACTTTCTGAATCACCCCAGTTATAATAATACATAAAAATACCGGCCTGCGTGTTTTGGGTATTTTAGACGCTGTAAAACGTTTTTCTGATGTCAGTTAGAAAAAAAAAAAATGGTGTCGGTTGTCCTTTAAATTCCACTTCTGCACTTTGCGTGAAGTTATACTTTTTTTGGAGGCGGCAGTTCTCAGCTCTCGTTACTATGGCGACCAGCGACGGGGCGCAGAGCATAATTGCGCAGAATCTAAAAGGAGATGACAGAAACAGACTGGGTGGGAAAAAAAAATGAACGACAGACATCTTCACTTATCGAGTGCCAATCTGTGCATATTGCGCATGCAGTGGACACGCCACCGAACACAAATATCCCCAAACCAGGTGTTGACAATTGAATCAAATAGCGTTAGCTTATGTTACCCTGCTTGGTCTGGCCGTGAACAGATCATAAAATGCATTTTTGAAAAACCGCACAACAGCTGGCGCACATAAAAATGGACTTGGTTGTTTCATTTCACACTTGATGGGCAAGGGCAAGCGCACCAGAGATGCGACCGTTTGTTACGAGTAATTAAAAAGTCAAATACTTCCTGTAGTATTTCCTCTTTTTGGAACTTGGGTGAATTTCCATAACACGCTCATAAAATAATCTCATATATCAGAAAGCAATGACAAATCTTTTTTTTTCCTAGGGCAAAAAAAAACCCATTAACTCATTCACTGCCAAACGTGCAAAAATATGTCCACAACAGTGCCAGGATTTTTGTCGTTGACACTCGAATTCTCAGAATATTGAGTTTTAGGACTAGACTACATCAACATTCAATGCGGGGTAAGAAACCTCAGATTCTTTTTTTACCATTAGAAAAAAAACAGTTGATTCCTAAATGATATGGATCTGGAGTTATATGAGATTGAAATGAGGGCGGCTGTCCAAAATACAATGCAATACATCCATATTGGTTTATATAGCGCTTCAACAACAGCTGAAGCTAGAACAAAGCGCTAAGAGTTAATTCCTAAGTTATATAGGTCCGGAGTTATCAGAGTTTGAAATGGGGGCGGCTGTAAAATATACAATACCATACATACATATTGATAGCTATCTATTAGCTATCTAGCTAGCTTTCTATCTATTTGAGTTACTTCCGGGTTGAGTGAAGGCTGGCGCGTGTGGCTGCCACTGCTCACCCATAGAAAAACTTATCCTGTGACTGTAAAATGACCTTGAGAGTTTTGAAAGGCGCTTAGAAACTAAATGTATTATTCTTATTATTTATGTCATGAATCCGTTCAAGCTATCTATTAGCTGTCTAGCTATCTGGCTAGCTATCTAGTGGCTATCTACTAGCTGTCTAGCTGGCTGGCTAGCTAGGTAGCTTTCTATCTGAGTTACTTCCGGGTTGAGTGAAGGCTGGCGCGTGTGGCTGCCACTGCTCACCCATAGAAAAACTTATCCTGTGACTGTAAAGTGACCTTGAGAGTTTTGAAAGGCGCTTAGAAATGAAATGTATTATTATTATTATTATTATTATATTGTAACAAAGCGCTAACACGGAAAAAAGGGAAATGCTGCCCCCCCTCCCTTGTGAAAAAGAAAAAAAAAACAATTCCAGAGGCCATGGCCAGCGCTTTATCGGCACTCAAGCATGAAAAAAAACCCTAACATATTCGGGAATGGCGCTCTGTCATATTTTCAATTCCCAAATAAATTCATGAATGGCAGTGAATGAGTTTACATTACCTTCAGACAGCAACATGATTCCTATTTTCAAACGCTATGTAGAAGAAATCTTCCACCGTCACTCACTGCCATTTTTTTTTTTTTTGGGAGCACAAAAAGGACTGCTATACCCCCCGACTTCTCCTCCGTAGAAATAATTCATGCTTGCTGAATTTCAAATGTTCTCCTCGTGACCCGAATGAGCTTGCATTTTGAATCAAAAACGGTGCTTCTTTTCATCTCAGGTGCGTGTCAACAAGGAGCAGGACCATGTCCTGATCAGCCCAAGAGGCCTGTCGTTCGCTGAGGTCACCGCCGCCACTTTGGTAAGTGAATACCATTTGTATTTCACAAATTGACTTCTTGAATATTTTTAGTCAAGGAGATTTTACTGAATTATTATTATTTTTGTCATTTTTCACTCAAATTGCAAGACCAGCAGAATATTGAGTTTTATGACTACATAAACATTCAATTCAGAATAAGAAACCTTTCATCAGAAAAATACAATGGTTAATTCCTGAGTGGTATGGGTCTGGAGTTATCTTTGCTTGAAGTGGGGGCAGCTGTACAAAATACAATACATACATATTGATTGATTGAAAAAGGTTGTCTATTTTATTTGGCTTTAGAGTCATCTGCAATGGAAATGGGGGAGGTTGTACAAAAGGCAAATGCTATCCCCTCGTGGGAGGGAAAAACATTGTCAGAGGTCTGACCGCAGCTTGATTCGCACCCAAAAAAGTGCTGGTCAGACCTCTGGTAATGCTTTTCCCTTCCACGAAGTGGCAGCATCTGCCTTTTGTCCATGTTAGCGCTATCTCTATCATTCGATGTGTATGTATTGTTTTGTATTTTGTACATCTGCCCCCATTTCAAACTCACATAACTCCAGACCCATACAACTTAGGAATTAATTGTTTTTTTTTTTTCTGGTGAAATTAGAGACTCTAACGTTTCTTATGCTGTATTGAATGTTTATGTAGTCCGAAAATGACAAATTCTGGCACTGGAGTGGACACATTTTTGGCACATCGTCTGGGCAGTGAATGAGTTAAAGGCACGTGCAATAGACAGATGCTATATTTGTCATTTTTAAATAATGATAATAATAATAATAATAATAATAATACATTTCATTTCGAAGCGCCTTTCACAACTCTCAAGGAGTACTTTACAGTCACAAGATTAGTTTTTCTGTGGGTGTGTCACGTGCGCCAGCATTCACTCAACCCGGAAGTAAGTAAATAGATAGAAATCTAACTAGCTAGCCAATGGATAGCCAACTGATACCTAGCTAGATAGCCAGCCAGCTAGATAGATAATGGATAGCTAGCTAGATAGCCAGATAGTATTGATTTTATCATTGGAAGCCAATTGCCCCCCAAAAAAAAAAAAAAAACGTTTGTTTTTGTTTCAGGTGAAAGTGAACATGATCGGCGACGTCGTGGACCAAGGCTCAACCGACTTGGGTATCGACCATTTTGGATTCGCCCCCCATGCCGCCATCTTCGCCATGCGGCCCGACTTGAAATGCATCGTCCACGTTCACACGCCCGCTACGGCTGCCGTGAGTGGAAGCACATCGCCGCAATGCTCTTTAACCTCATTTCTTTTTTTTTACCATAAACTCTAAAACCGGGCCGTGAAATCCACAGCGTGCGACGGGACGTGACCGGCGAGGCTTTTTTTTTTTTTTTTTTTTTATGCGGCAGCACAAACGTGTCTCTGTGGCGCCGACGCCGCCTTGTTTATGCTAACAGGTGTCCTCCATGAAGTGCGGCATCCTGCCCATTTCCCAGGAGGCCTTGCTACTCGGAGACGTGAGCTGCTTCGGTTACCATGGCAGCTTGGATAATCAAGAGGAGAAGGTGGACTTTCAGAAAGCTTTGGGCCCCACTGCCAAGGTACTGTCAAGTTGAGAGACTCCGTTAGTGAAAGGGGATTTTTTTTTATTTTATTTGTTATTTTTCGCAGCTTTCGACAGCTGCTTTACCTCTCCCAGTCACACCAGGTACACCTGCGCCATCTAATGAGATCCATTACAAAGAGCTCTGTCGAGAATTCCTGCCTTTTGGCTACCTTATTTTTCTTTCAGTCAGTTCAATTTCTACACTACTGCCAGCCGCAATCATAAAAATGTCACGGGAAATGAGTATTTGCGATACAGGTCTTTTATGACCTAATCTTGAAAATTACGAGCTGAATCTCATAAAAAAAGACCTTTTTTTCATATTTTGAGGTATTCTCATCCTATTAACTCATTCACTGACAGACAATGTGCAAAAATGGGTCCCCTGCAGTGCCAGGGTTTTTTTCATCTTCACTCAAATTGCAGGATCCACAGATTATTGACTTTTAGGACTACATAAACATTCAATGCAGCATAGAAAAACCTTAGACTCTCTTCTTTCATCAGAAAAAAAAGCTAATTCCTAAATTATATGGGTCTGGAGTTATCTGAGATTAAAATGGGGGCAGCTGTCCAAAATACAATGCAAAAAATATGGGTTTATATAGCGCTTTAGCAACAGCTAAAGCTGGAACAAAGCGCTAACAAGGAATAAAAGGAAAATGATGCCCCCTTGTGGAAAAGAAACAATATTGCCAGGGGCCATGGCCAACGCTTTATCGGTAGCCAAGCATAAAAAACCAAAACCCGAACAAATTCTGCTCTACAAATGGCTATACGTATATACATATTACAATATATTATTGTAAAAATGTTTGACTTAGTTTACACAGTTAAAAATAAAAATAATCCCCAACTTGTGAACGAGACAAGTTCCGAAGAGTCGTTCGTAAAATGAATTTGTTCATAAGTTGCTTCAGTGCTATATTTTGTATGTATAAAGCTTGTATAAGTAACCTGTATTGGTTAGTGCTGAAAAATAAACATTTAATAACATATATGCTTGATAAAATTATGTACACGTACAACTGGAGAGAATACTACATATGTTACTACAAAAATGGTCGTATGTACCGTTGTTCGTAACTTGAATGTTTGTAAGTAGGGGAGTGTCTGTATTACAACCTCAACATCCAGTCTGTTAATGGCTTTTAAGAATTTCTGTCGTTATTTTGCAGGTGATGATGTTGAGGAACCACGGATTGCTCGCTTTGGGAGAAACCGTCGAGGAAGCCTTCCACTACATGTACCACTCACAGCAAGCGTGTGAAATCCAGGTATGTTGAATAATGAATGTCATGACAGTGACACAATTGTTTGGACGTATGCTCGCTCGGACCTAACTTGAGACAGTTTTTTAAATAAAATGAATTCACTAATTAATTAACTCATTCACTGCCAGACGATGTGCAAAAATGTGTCCACTCTACTGCCATTGTTTTTGTCATTTTTACTCAAATTCCAGGACCCACAGAATATTGAGTTTTAGAACTACATCAACATCCAATTCAGCGTAAGAAACATAAGACCCTCTTCTTTTATCAGAAAAAAAAGTTAATTCCTAAGTTATATGGTTCTGGAGGTATCTGAGCTTGAAATGGGGGCGAATGTACAAAATACAACACAAACCATACATTGTGATTTGTATATCGCTCTAACAACAGCTCAAGCAGTAGCAAAGTGCTAACATTAAAAGAAGGGAAATGCTACTCCCTTGCGGAAGGAAAAAAAAAATTGCCAGAGGTCTGACCAGCGCTTTGTCGGCATCCCCCGCAGGCAAAACAAAAACCAGAACACATTCGGGAATGGCGCTCTACGTCATATTTTAAATTCACAAATTCGTTCGGGTTTTGTTTTCACATGCTTGGGTGCCGATAAAGCGCTGTCCATGGCCTCTGTCTGTTTTTTCTTTTGCACAAGGGGGCAGCATTTGCCTTTTTTCCATGTTAGCGCTTTGTTGCAGCTTCAGCTGTTGATAAAGCGCTATATAAACCAATATGTATATATTGCATTGTATTTTGGACAGCTGCCCCCATTTCAAGCTCAGATAACTCCAGACCCATATAACTTAGGAATTAACTTTTTTTGTTACGCTGCATTTAATGTTTGTGTCGTCCAAAAACTCAATATTCTTTGAATCCTGGAATTCGAGTGAAAATGACAAAAACCCTGGCACTGGAATGGACACATTTTTGCACATCGTCTGGCAGTGAATGAGTTAATCTGTTAATTAATTGATCAATGTATTTGTATTTTATATTTTTAATAATTCTAACAGAGGCATCTACTCTTGAATTCTGGACCATGTGACCAGTTCATTCATTGTGGTCTCGCCCACGTTTAGGTACAAGCGCTGGCGTGCTCGGGCGGCGTGGACAATTTGCTGCTCCTGGACAAAGAGAAGTTCAAACCTCTTACGCAGGCAGCGGCCGCCGCCGGGGTGCCAGTGAGCAACGATTTTAAGTGGAAAGTGGGCGAAGCTGAATTTGAATCCCTGATGAGGATGCTGGACAACCTCGTGAGTGACTATTCTGTATTTAAAGGACGACACCATTTCCTAACTGACATCAGAAAAATGTTTTATAGCATCGAAAATAGCCAAAACACGCAGGCTGATATTTTTAGGCAAATGCAAAACATGAATAAAAATGACTTAAAAAGTGTCCCAAAACTGCCACAAAATGAGAGCTCGGAACTGGGGAGATTCAGAAAGTTCCACCCCCTTGTTCGTGATGTCACGCTAGGATACTCCTTCACAAACTGCCTTGCTCCAGAATCAAAACAATGGCTTCAGATTTCGAGAAGATGCTTTCTTGTTACTCATCCACTTATGAATATGATTCAAATAGTTCTGAAGAGGAAAGCACACATGTTTGCAATCGATTAAAGAAGTCCTTCCGGGTCAATTCGAGCCGTCTGGACTCCAATGTAGCGTCCCAGAAAATGCACAAGATGGCGCACAAGCTCCATTGGAAATGGGCCGATTTGTCCGCTGGGAATTTGTGTAAACTTACACCTTCTTTATGCGTGTTACCGCAATTGGCTGCGACACACAACGATTCACCATCGCGTTATTTATGTAGTTTTCCTTCTAATTTCGCCGCCAACACAGTGTTTTCAGATGAAAAAAAAAGTACCCAAAATGCATTGTGTGTCGCTTTGTCGGTCAGGGGCGTTGCCTACGTGACGTCACTCAGGGAATCGTCATCAACTCGAAAACAAGTCTTCCTGAATATTCAGCGCGAGTCTTAAAAGGTAAAATATAGCTATATGCGGTGGAATCTTTGTAAAATGCGCTCAGTAGAAGTCATTTGAAGTGATTTTACAAATTCTGAACGGAACTTATCGGAGGTGTCGGTTGTCCTTTAAAACATCAACGCAAACAAAGCAATTTTGTTGCCTTAACAATCCAAACTACATGTTACAGTCGCCTCAGCGTGTGCGATAACAAATGCTCCAAATCAAGTTTGACACCTGCAATATGAGTGGCGTTTCTACCAACGCATGACGGCAATTTGATGAGCATCCCTGAAATGACTTTAACGCCGATTATTTGTGAAGGAATAAGCCAATGTTCAACTTTGGTTTCCCCCCGCAGGGATACAGAACAGGCCACTCGTACAGAAACCCCATCGTCCGAGAAAAACCCCGATCCAAGAACGACGTGGAAATCCCCGCCACGGTATCGGCGATCCCGTCGGATGACGACGGCGAGGCGGCGGGCCTTCGTAGCCCCTTTAAGTTGATGGCGCAGAAGCAGCAGCGAGAGCGGACGCGCTGGCTGACGTCGCCCAACAGCTACTTGAGGGTGAACGTACCCGAACGCTCCATCGGCGGAGACGTCAGCCCCAGAACTAAAACGATGGTAGGTGGACGGACAGCCAAACCTTTTTCATGAGGGCTTGTGGCGCGATGAAGCGGCGGGTCGCGTGTCTGCCTCCCTAGTCGAGATGTTCTGGGTTTGAGTCTTGGGTCGGGGATACCTGTGGGGAGATTGCATGATGAATTGGATTAGCTAGTTAGCTGGCTATTTATTAGCATGCTAGCTGGATATCTATCTATGAGCTATCCGGTAGCTAGCTCGCTAGTTTTCTATCTATTTCAGTTACTTCCGGGTTGAGTGAACGCTGGTGCATGTCGTTGCCGCTGCTCACCCGCAGACAAACCGATCCTGTGACTGTAAAGTGACCTTGAGAGTTTTGAAAGGCACCTAGAAATGAAATGTATTATTATTATTATTATTATTATTATTTCCATTTAAAACGAAGACAAAGGAGATTATATATTATAGGAGATTATTAGACACAAAAAAAGCACATTCGCCCCGAGCTGTGTAGCGATGACAGTCAAATGGCAGACATTCTCTCCAAATCAAAAACAGTGCTGGCATATTTGGCAAAATGAATATGCCAGCACTGTTTTTGATTGATTTGATATAATAATAATAATAATAAGAAGAAGAAGAAGAAGAAGAAGAAGAAGAAGAAGAAGAAGAAGAAGAAGAAGAAGAAAAATAATATATATTTAAATTAAAGAACAAGAACAATAATAGTAATAATAATAATAATAATAATAACAATAATAGTTATATAATATGTGTATAATAGTGGCTGCCTTTCCAGCAGCTCATGTATTTCGTTTTTCTACTTTCATTCCTTTCATCACTTTGCTGCTGTGAAATGTAAATTTCTCCACTGTGAGACTAATAAAGGCATATCCAATCCAATCCAATAATTAAAATAATAGTATAATAATATAATAAAAAAATAATAGCAAAATAATAAAAAATAAGAAGAAGAACAATAACAATAACAATAATACAATAATAATAAAATAAAAATTAAAATACTACTAATAGTAATAATACTACTAATAATAATACATTTCATTTATAAGTGCCTTTCAAAACTCACAAGGTCACTTTACAGTCGCAGGATCGTTTTTTATGCGGGTATATTTATCTTACTTCGGTGGAACATGAATAACTTACAAGCCATTCAATGAAACAAAAAGAACAAAAACGATCACCCACCATGCAAAAAAGAAAACAAAGCGCCATTGAGTGCGTTATAGAAAAGAGCCTCTCTGCCTCCAAAAATCTTGCTTCAACATAGCAACTAAAAGAAGCATCTTCCCTCAAGCTTCTCCGGCTTGCTTTTTTTTTTTCTTCACATTCAACTTGTCCTTGAATGAACTTGTTTATTTCAGCCAAGCTTCGACTGAGCTAGATTTCTGTCAACTCCCTTTAAATTTCCTGTTATCGCGCAGAATTCGGGTTTATTCACATCCATTCCTATGAAACCATCATTCCTGTAAAAGTCCCCGTGGGATGTTGTCAATTTTGAAAATCCCATTGGGAGGAAAACCAAAAAAATCTGTCGAAACAAATGAGATTTGAGACAGCAAAATGGACGACCTTTTTTTTGGGGATTAGCCTGCCATCTTGTGGATAAGCGAAGTAATTTTATTTTGTCTTCTTCACTGGCTGGCAGAAAATGTCAAGGCGCTCTCAGACCTTTCAAACTCCTAGTCAGACAATTCTTATTTTTTTTTTATTTCAGAATCAGAAAGCCTTTAATCAGGGATCTGACAACATTTTTCAATAATAATTCAACACACATTTTCTAATACCATATTAAAGTGCATCTAAATAGCTATCAAATTATGTATCGATTATTGTTCTATAACAAATAAGGAAATTTCAAAATATGAGAGGATTTTCTGTCTGTAATTACACAGTTTAAACAATGAAAATCTGTGACCGAGTTCTTTATTACAGTTGAAACTATCATAACTTTCTTAATTTTTGGCAGATCTTAACGAGTAAGGGACCATTGCAAAGCTTTTGTAATTCTAAACAGAAACAGAAAACACAAGAAAAGATTCAAAATATAAATGAGCAAATATCAACGATCGAATGCAGGCAGATTTTCGTCAGAAATCAAAAATGGCTGTCAGTGAATACTAGGAAAGAAAATTGCGAGGTCTAGAAACATATGTGCTAATGCTTCTTTTTGCTTGAAACTTGGAAGTTATGGAGAAAAATAGATATTCTACCACTTCTATGCGTTATACAATTACAACTTACTCACCTTTATAAACCGTAGCGTTAGCAAAAAGAGCGTAAACTTCAATCCATTTTTCCCCCCGTTTCTCGTCGTCGTATTCGGAAATGGAGGGAAACCTGTGTAATATGTCATCATAAGTTACATAGCTTGGAAAATCCATCGAAAAACGATTACGTAATTCACGAAAATACAATGATATACGACTGCGAGTACAGATTGCGCTCGGTTCACTAGACGCAAACAATCAGGGTGGAATATAGGTCTCTGTAGCGTACCTACTTTAATAGTCCCGCAATGGGATCATTTCACCAGCCTAACATGTTCTAGAAAATTTGAAACACAGAATATTCGCAGCTGTGAAGAAAAACACATAAACCACAAAATGTCGGAGAGGAGGGGGATGGTGTGGAAAAACATTTTTTGTGTGTGTGTGTTTTTGTTTGCGGTCTGACTGTGTCATCTAATGAAATCTATGACTCCAACAGTGACGCATTTGGGAGGCAAAAAAAATACCTTGTACTTATTAATACAGACTAAACACAAATGACACATTTTAACGCTTTCAAATGATTTGTTTGATTTCTTAGTGGATGAAGTCATCCGAACCGGGTAAAAGCATCGGTACCCCCATTAAGATTGAAGACCCCAACCAATTTGTGCCCCTCAACACGGATCCCACAGAAGTGCTGCACAAGAGGAACCGGGTGAGTCATTGTGCAAGCTGTTGCTCGGCAATTTTGGGAAAACAGAAACAAACAAATATTCAGAAAATGAGAATCTCCTTTGTCTTCGTTATAAATAGACATAATAATAATAATCATATAATGATGATAATAATAATAATAACAACAACAACAACAACAATAATAATAATAGTAATAAATAATCATCATCATCATTATCACTGCAGCTGCAGCTATATAATAATAATAATTATTATTGATAATAATAATTATTATTATTATTATTAATAATAATAGTAATAATAATACTAATCATTATTGCTGCGTCTATATAATAATAATAATAATCATCATTATTATCATTATCACTGCAGCTGCAGTTCTTTAATAATAATAATAGTAATAAATTAATAATAATTATCACTGCAGCTATATAATAATAATAATTAATAATAATAGTAATAATTAATAATAATCATCATCATTTTCACTGCAGCTGCAGCTATATAATAATAATAAAAATAATCATAATAACCAATTTCATTTATAAGCGCCTTTCAAAACTTTCAAGGACGCTTTACAGTCACAGGATAAGTTTTTCTGTGGGTGAGCAGCGGCAGCCACACGCGCCAGCGTTCACTCAACCCAGAAGTAACTCAAATCGACTCAAACTATGCCAGAAATATAAAAAAGGTGACATTGACAAATGTTCTACTTGTATATATTCTTATATATTTTTATATCTATATATATTTATATTCAATAAATATTCTTGTTACGGTTATGAAAACTGTCTTTTCTTTATTCTTTGTATTCAAAAAATTAAAAAAAGCAATCCAACATGTAGTTAGAAATACAAAATGAAAACCACTCACCAGGAGCTCCATGCAGACTAACCAGCCATGCCGACTGCCAATGTCAATCACTAGGCCACGCCCCTAAATAGGTACATATTAATACAGTGCGTTTGGTCATTGTATTTCATAAGAACAATTTGTTTGTATGATTTAGTACATCTCTACGATAAATAGCCGTTATTTATTAAAAACGTTGCAAAAATGGGTAAGGTTGGAACGCATTGGTGGCATTTCCATTCATTTCAATGAGGAAAGGGGATTTGGTTTTTGACATTAAAAAAATCTAGTCCCCGAAAAATCCAAAGTGAAACGGCGACTGTTTTAATTCAGATAAAAGAGCAGCACCGAGGCGATCAGATGACATCGGGTCCTAAGTCTCATTTACTGGCGGGCATCGTCGTGGACACCATCCCGGGACCAGTGAGTGCACACATTTACCTTCTGTTGTCTGGTGACGTTTCTTTCCTTTTCTCGCGATCCGACTTTCTCCTCGTTCTTGTGCAGGCTTTCATCATTGAGGATGAGGAGCACGCTCGCTCGCTTCCGCCCAATCCTTTTAACCATCTGACAGAGGAGGTCCTACGGGAGTACAAGAGCCTGGTGGAGAGGAAGCGACTAGGCCAAGATGGTACTTATTTCAAAATAAAAAAATGTCCACCTAATGTGGTTTTTTTTCGACTTCAAAGTGTGAGTGCGTACAAGAAAGCCGCAGGATGTTGGAAACAAAATGGACGGTGGGTCGTAAAGAAAGGTGTAGTTGGGGTTTACAACCTCATTTTCTAGAAGCTAGCACGAGTGGCTGCCGCTGCTCACCCACAGAAAAACGTATCCTGTGACTGTAAAGTGACCTTGAGATTTTTGAAAGGCGCCGATAAATGAAACGTATTAATATTGACAACATAAACATTTAATACAGTGTTAGAAACCTGAGACTCTCTTATTTCTTCAGAAAAAAAAGAGTTAATTCCTAAGTTATATGGTTCTGGAGTTATCTGAGCTTGAAACGGGGGCGTCTATACAAAATCAAAGCATGCATATTGATTTACATAGCGCTCTAACAACAGCAGAAAGCAATAGCAAAGCGCTAACATGGAAAAAGGCAAATGCTGCCCCCTTGTGGAAGGGAAAACCATTGCCAGAGGTTTGACCAGCGCTTTATCGGCATCCCCCGCAAGTAAAAACAAAACCCGAACAAATTCGGGAGTGGCGCTCTACGTCATATTTTCGCTTTAACAACAGCTGAAGCTGGAACAAAGCGCTAACGTGAGAAAAAATTGCAATGCTGCCCCCTTGTGGAAGGGGAAAAAACATTGCCGGAGGTCTGGCCAGCTCTTTTATTAATTACCGCTGTGTTTCCAGAAGACGAAGACGCAACGGATGCGGACGAGTTGACCACGTTCGATGGGTCCACAATCTCACTTTCGCTCTCTCCCATTATGACACCAACCAAGCTAGGTAGGCTAACAACCACCTAATAGTCGTTTTCCATTGTCGCAGTGAATGTATGAGAACGGGACATTTTAACGGCATTAAATCGGACAAAATATGGTATATTTTGTGTAGTTTTAAGGCTTAGAAAATTAGAAAATTATGTTTTATGGGGACCTGGGAACGGATTATTTTCATTTTAATGGTTTCCTATGGGAAATTAATTTTTGGGATACACATTTTTTGCCTTACACACTCTGTCTGGGAAACAATTAAGTTCCTGAGCCAATGTATCACTGTATATAGATATATATTGTTTTTTCTGATTGTGCCGCACTCACCAACAGACTCGATACCCAACGGGAAAGACCACTTGTCCGATGCGGATGACGACTTGAGCCTGGAGGTTTCCAAATTGAGCGTGAGCGCTTCGGAATCGCTGGACATCTCCGCCGGCGCTCAAAACGAGAGCCCGGAGAACCAGAGCAAGACCACAAAGAAGAAGAAGAAGAACAAGTTCCGGACGCCGTCTTTCCTGAAGAAGAGTAAGAAGAAGGAAAAATGTCAGACGTCGACGGATTAGCGGCAAAAAAACAAACGAGCCAAGGTTGGAACGCGTTTTATTCAATTGGTGTCGGAAAAAGATAAACTAGTGAAGCTCTGAGCTATTTTTTTGTTCCTTTTTGCACAAATCCCTCGTATGAATGTATGGAAACGGTCGCTAATATACAGTCAGCGGTCTTCGGAACAAGTACGATTTGTATTTTAAAAATTATTATAATCTCATGTTGTTCTGTCGCGGGCTTGGGGAAAAAAAAAGGTAAAACAATACAATACACTCCTGCGCCAGGGTTTTTGTCATTTTCACTCAAATTGCAGGACCCACAGAATATTGATTTTTAGGACTACATAAACATTCAATTCAGCGTCAGAAACCTTAGATTTTCTTTTGTCATCAGAAAAAAAAAAAGAGTTAATTCCTAAATTATATGGGTCTGGAGTTATGTGAGCTTGAAATGGGGGCAGATGTACAAAATACCAAATAATACATACATATTGATTTATAGCTAGTGCTTTAACAGCAGCTGAAGCTGTAACAAAGCGCTAACATGGACAAGAGGCAAGCTAGCAAGCCAGCTATATAGCTAGCTAGCTAGCCAGCTAACAAATAGCAAATAGACTGCAAATAGCTAGCTCGCTTGAAATAAGGGACAGGCAAGACCCGATACCGGATGTCAATATCATGCCGATATCAAGGCGTCGGTTTTCTCGGCCAATATCCTTTTTAGGGAAGTTTTTGTTCAATTTAGCATCTTTTAGTTATCTGTTAGCTATATAGCTAGCTAGCAAATCTCGATAGCTATCAATTAGCTATTAATGATCTATTATATACAGTATATACGTAGGTAGCTATCTCGATAGCTAGCTAGCTACCTAGCTTTCTTTCTTTTTGAGTTATTTTCCGGTAATAGATAGCTAGACAGCTAATAGATGCATTTAGTTCTCAAACAATTGTCTTTTCTTGTTCATATTTTATTCGCGATAAAAATCTAATTGTATTGTATTGCCGTCAATTGAAAAAATACATACATCATAAATTCATGTTTGTTATTTCAACAGAATAAAAATTACAAATAAAAGAATAAAAAAGACATGGTTTCTTGGGGGGGGCGGGGGCAAAAACAGTCTATTTTTCTTATGAAATTAAAAGCACACTGATAAAATTCATATTTGTTTCCCCCATTTTAATATGATTTCATTTTTTTAACTTCTCCAAAAATATTTGTACAGTATTCTGGTCAGATTAACACTTTTTAATAATAATAATAATAATATTATTAAGAATAATAATAATAACATTTAATTTACAAGCGCCTTTATGGACACCCAAGGACACTTTACAATACAAACAACAATGAATAAAACGATAAATAATAAAACTTTAAAACTTTCTAATAATAATCATCATAATAATCATAATAATAGATAATATTTACTCAAAAAGGTTCCCCCAACCCCTTGCTTTCTATTCTCGCTATATGACATAATTATACGCTGTTCAAATGAATACTTATCTACTAACTCTTGTACTAAAAAACACACAAATTATGGATCTCTATGAAATAATAATTGTCATATATGCTGCTTGATTGTCGTGACGAAGCAAAAAAAAAAGCAATGAGGCTTTTGTGGTTGTTTTGTTGTTCTCAGTACAATGTGAATGTGTCGACCCAAAGAGAACAATTTGCTTTTTGGAAGTATGTTTTTTTTTCTTACACTAAAAACTATGAAAAGTTTTCAAATGTGACAGTACAATCCTAATATAGTACATGGTTTTTAACAACTTTTTTTTTTATGAGTCACACTGTTTTTTTTGTGTTGGTGCGCGTATATTTGGAGAACCACTTTTTGAAATGTATTTGATGTTGGTAAAAATTAAATAAAGCTTTGGAGAAAAATGGCTGCCGCTTTTGTCGTTTTTTTTTTTTTGGGGGTGCGGGGTGCAAGAAAGTGAGTATAGGAAGGCGTTCAAGTTTAAATAAAAAAAACTCAATTTCGTCATTGTTTAACTCGATTGTCATCAAATTTGAATGTTTTTCAAAGTAAGAGTCAGCTTTATTGTGAAATATGCTAATATGCATGACATACAGCACAGATGAAATTACTATTAGCGTGCAAGGCACTTAATGACTTTAACAAACATAAACACGAAAACACCAATTTGCCGGGAGAGAGGGGAGCCGCTGCATGTTTTGTTTGCCATTTACAACTTTCATTGTAAAACAGTATTTGGAACAAAAATGCTACCCCTTGTGGAAGGGAAAAAACATTGACAGAGGCCATGTCCAGCGCCTTATCGGCACCCAGACAAGGAAAAATAAAACCGAACTAATTCGGGAATGGCGCTCGACGTTATAGTTTCATTTAGGTATCTAGCTAGCTAGAGAGGTTGCTATTAGCAATATAGCTAGCTATCCACTTGAGTCAGGAAACATATTAGCTATGTAGTTAGCTAGCTAGCTATTAACTGGCTATCGAGCATTCTATTGGCTAGCTAGCTTTCTATCTATTTGAGATACTTCCGGGTTGAGTGATAATTAGCTAACTCTTAGCTAGCTAGCTTTCTATCTAGTTGAGTTACTTCCGAGTTGAGTGATTATTAGCTAACTCTCATCTAGCTAGCTAGCTAGCTTTCTACCTATTTGAGTTACTTCCGGGTTGAGTGATTATTACCTAACTCGTAGCTAACTAGCTAGCTTTCTATCTATTTGAGTTACTTCCGGGTTTAGTGATAATTAGCTAACTCTTAGCTAGCTAGCTTTCTATCTAGTTGAGTTACTTCCGGGTTGAGTGATTATTAGCTGACTCTTAGCTAGCTTTCTATCTGAGTTACTTCCGGGTTGAGTGATTATTAGCTAACTCTTAGCTAGCTAGCTTTCTATCTATTTGAGTTTCTTCCGGGTTTAGTGATTATTAGCTAACTCTTAGCTGGCTAGCTTTCTATCTATTCGAGCTACTTCCGGGTTGAGTGATTATTAGCTAACTCTTAGCTAGCTAGCTTTCTATCTATTTGAGTTTCTTCCGGGTTTAGTGATTATTAGCTAACTCTTAGCTGGCTAGCTTTCTATCTATTTGAGCTACTTCCGGGTTGAGTGATTATTACCTAGCTCTTAGCTAACTAGCTAGTTTTCTATCTATTTGAGTTACTTCCGGGTTTAGTACTTATTAGCTAACTCTTAGCTAGCTAGCTTTCTATCTATTTGAGTTACTGGCAGTGAATGACTTCATAGGCTACTGTATACAGTGGTCCACTGTTACACTTTTCCAAGCATATTTACTCCAAATAAAGGCATAAGCACCCCAAGATAGAAATCCATCATTCTCCAACCCTTTTTTTCTCCCCTGTTTATTTGTATTGATCTATCTGAAGCCCCCTTGAAACAAAGGTGGAGTTCTAATTGGTCGCGCGAGCGGTATAATCAACCCGTCCGTCGCCATGATATGAATGGCTGGTTGTCATGGTAATCCAACTGAGAAAGGGTCTGCGGAGACAAAGAAGGGATTTGGTGTCTCCAACAGGTGTTCCATTTGGGGAGAGGGGCACAAACTATAACGTCCAGACCCTCCTCCATCTTTAGAGGTTTGATCAGCATGTTTGTTTTGGTGATTTAGTGATTGTTAGCTAACTCTTAGCTAGCTAGATGCCCTTTCTGACACAAACCTCTGTATTTATCCAGGCTTGGGACCGGCACAAGAAGACTTATGTCCCTTTAATAATAATACATGTAATTTCTAAGCGGCTTTCAAGGACACTTTACAGTCATGGGATTTTTTTTTTTTTTTTGTGTGTGAGCAGCGGTAGCCATTCGCGCCAGCATTCACTCTACCCGAAAGTTATGAAAGGAAAGATAGAAGTAGAAAAACAAAATACAGGAGCTGCTGGAAAGGCAGCCTCTCTCGTGGCGCCATCTTGAAGTCGAAATTAAATTAAAATGTAATTAAATTAATTGCAAAAGACATAAATAAGAGATATTTGTATTCTAATTATCTACTAGATTTTCGCTAGTTTTGTCAACCTGAAATGTAATTTCAGTTAGTTTTGTCGAAAGTGTTATTCTTTTTAATTAGATGTCAAAATAAAATGTTTTGTCCAGTTTTTGTTAATTAAAATAAACATTAAAATAAACATACAAATAAAAATAAACATTAAAAAATACAAATAAAAATAAGAATAAAAAATAAAAAAAATACAAATAAAATAAAAATAAAACAACTTCTTTAAAAACAAAGAAATAAAAAGTGGACTTGAAACTGAAATAACAGCAGGAGTGAGGTTTCTGAATGGCTACATTCAAAGTCTTCACCCCTGTAGTAAATTCGGTTAAAATATCGTTTTACTTTTTGTTGTATGAACTTTTTCCTCACATTAAGCACGCACAGACAAACATAACACACACACAGTGAGTAAAAAGTGTGTGTATCCATGTAAAATGAAAATACACACCAAAAATCATTTTGGGTGAATGAGTGAGGACCTCTCTGAAACGTTAACAGATGCATATATAGACCATCTAGAAGCCTTTAGAATGAAAAACTTGTGAGGACCGGCCAAAAGGTCCTCACTGGTCAAAAATGTCCTCACTACGTATGGTATAAAATGTTCGTGGTCCGCACAAGACTAGTTATACAAGCGCACACACACGCACTCCAACTTTGACGTTGCCTAGTGTGTGCTAGTCGAGCCACTCTTGTAATCCTCCAGATTTTCCGATGACACCACTTTGGGTCACATTCTACACCCGTGCACCACCCGACCAGGCGTCTGATATACGTAGACCGGGACCCACAAGGAGCCCCCCCGTCCCCGTCCCCCAACTCCCTCTTCTTCAGGGGGGTTGTCACTCTCTCACAAGCGTCCGTTACAAGGCGGGCCACATCTGCAGCAGGGCAGCCATCTGCACCTATTGTCTGCCTGGGACCGCCACACATGGCTGGCCTCGTAAAGACCTCCAGAGACCAGACAACCCCCCTCCTACCCTGAAACCCTCCGCCTACCTCCCTGTCTCCTTCCGAGCCACTCCCGGCAAGCTAACAATAAATAAATACATAAATAAGATGGCTTCCTAATCACCTACCAAGTGATTTGCAAATATACAAGGACAACCGACGACAAGTTGTGTCCATAATTTGTAAAATCACTTCAAATGACTTCTATTGAGCGCATTTTAAAAAGATTCCACCGCATATAGCTATATTTTATGTTTTATGACTCGCGCGGAATATTCCGGAAGTCTTACGTACGTGACGTCACTGAAGGAACGCCCCTGACCGAAAAAAAGACACATTGTAGCAGTCCTTCCGTCACGTCAATGTATTTTGCTGTACTTGTTTGGTCTGAAAACCTTGTGTTGCACCCAAAAGCCGCCAGAAGAGGGCATCCAAGCTCCATATAAGGATTTTATCAGCCTGTGGAAACTGAGGTGGCCACAGAAGATCGCTATTTTGTGCCTCTTTTCTGGTGATCGATTTCCCCCCCTAATGTTACCTCAAAATGGCACGGAATAAATTATTTAATCGATTGCAAACGTGTATGCTTTCCTCTTCAGAACTATTTGAATCATATTCATAACTGGAGGTGTAACAAGAAAGCATATTCTCTGAATCTGATGCCATTATTTTGATTCTCGAGCAACGCAAAACGTCTTGGCGTGACGTCACGAACTGGGGGCGGGACTTTCTGAAAATGCCCAATTCGCAGCTCAATTTTTTTTGCAGATTTTGGACACTTTAAGTCATTTTTATTGGTGTTTTGCATTTGACTAAAATATCATACTGCGTGTTTTGAGTATTTTAGATGCTATAAAACGTTTTTCTGATGTCAGTTAAGAAACAAAAAAGTGGCGTCGGTTGTCCTTTAAATGTATGCTTTTATTTTGTTTTTATACTGAAGACTATGTACAGTTCTTTTTATTAAACATTTGCTGCTGTTGATTGGAAAATTCCCCACTGTGGGACTATGAAAGGCTTTCTGATTCTGATATTATGAAGAAGCTAGGAAATATTTTATGTTAGTTACAATTGTTGCAGCCTAGTTGTTTATTTTGTTTTATTTATTTGTTTCCAATTCACGTTGCTGAGGTTGTATGTCACATTGATGGTGGTAAAAGCTGTAAAATGATATACAGTAAAGTCTCATTACATCGAATCCGACCCTGTTTGCATGTAATTTTCTCCATGCGTGCATAGAAATAGTATCGATATATCCGATATCGATATAACGAGACTTTATTGTATTTTGGTGTCATTTTTCTTGACGCCAGAAAAAAATGGTATTTCGACGAATGCTTTGCGATAAATCACCCCCAACTCCAGAATTGATCATGAGGATGCGTTCTGTGGCCCGGTTTGACAATGGATGCGGCGCGCACGCGTTCAGTGGGAGGGATTATCCACCAAGTAGGGCAAGTGCTAACGACTGCAATTCCATCCAGCCTCAGACATCCGCTCGTTACGTACGCGAACGACGAGTCGGTGAGGTGGAGGGTGAAGGGGCGTGAAGGTAGGGGGGGGGGGCACTTTTTCGCTCCGGTCACGACAAATAAACAACCCCTCAACCGAAATGCTCAAGTCCGCTGGACAACAACTGCAAGACGACGAGCGGAAAACCAACGGACTGGTGTCAGAGCGCGGTGCGTTCACGGACCCGCGGGATTCGGGAAACGTGTCCGACTGCTCGCTGGGCGACGCGTCGGACGCTATGGATACATTTATGAAGAACGTGCAAGTATTGCTGGACGCCGCGCACTACATCGAGAGCGTGGATAAGAACAGCGGAAGTAAGTGGGATCCAAGTGGAACGAACTGTCGTGGGCGCCGCGAACGCGCACTCGGTTGGATCACGGGGTAGACAACAAAAGAGGCGACGTGCACGACGACGTTACGCGGGGCCGTGGGTGACCCTTCCACCCCCCCCCCCCCAAGCCTCCTCCCCCCGGGCGTGTGGGAGTAATATCACGAATCATAAACGAATTAAAATGTAACCAGTGCTAAATTCGGATATAATGCATCGCTCTTGATCTAACTCGTTTTATTTTTATGCTTTTTTTATGACGTCGCTGCGATTTGACACCATTTTAAAAGGCAAGCCACGACAGCTAAATCGCGAGTTTTAATCCTGGTGCATACACGCAACGTTCAACCATCAATTGACATAGTTTTCTTTCTTTTTTTTTTTTTTGTACGTGAAATACGACACCAATGGCCTCTACGAATGAATTAATAATGGCGGTGCATTTGCTCTATTTGCTTAAAAACACACAAAACGACTGTATTGTATTGCCGAATAAACGTATTTTTGAATACTTCTTATGAATTATTAATATCGGTTATTACTTTCGGGGCTCGCATGTGTTATTCACATGGTTTCCACATGGAACATATTGGAGCTTCCTGATTGGCCCCGCACTCTTTTCACCACCATCGTTTAACCAATCAGACGCGAGTTCAAACGTGACGTTTGTGTGCAACCGGAAATAAGCGTTTTGGGAATTGTATGATTTCACGCTGAGGCAAATGGCGGATGAAAATGTTATTTTTCACGATTATTTGGCCGAATTTGAATGCTAATATCGATATAGAACATTTACTCACATTTTACATTGGAAATTTGCTACGAATTTAGGTCAGGGCACACGTGTTAATGCTATTAGATAACTTTGTAGGTGGCTATGTGTTTGAGTTACGTATTATTGTTATTATTATTAGCTATCTATTAGCATTATTGTTTCTCACTCCCCAAAAAACATATCCTGTGACTGTAAAGTGTCCTTGAAAGCTTTGAAAGGCGCTTATAAATGAAATTGATGATTATGATTATGTGTCAGTCAGACTGAGTTATGTATGAATTTGGAAAAAGTCTGATTTATTGTTTTTTTTAATGACTCAGAATGTGAGCATGGTTATGCTTCCACATATCCTGCCGATGATCTGGAACACCCACAGAAACATCGTAAATTCAACAAAAACAGAAAACTGGACAATATTCATAACAGGTATGTTCAATAAACAGCATATTACAATTATTAATCAGCTAATGTTGAACACACTAAAGGTAAATTATTAGCCGTTTTGTTAAATAATGACAAAAAAAGATAGTGTCGGCTGTGTGTGTCATGTCTAGATATGCTTTTTGTTACCCTAGCTAAAATATAATAATGTAATAAACGATAAAATGGATTGCTATGACATAATAGGATGAGTCATCATTAATAGTCAGTTATGGTTTATTGTATTATTAGATCAATATTTCGCTTTTAAAAATGCATTTAGCTTTTGTTTCCAAACTAATCATTTCATCTTTTTTTTCTATTATTTTGATTGGATGTACCTTTATTCGTATCGCTGTGGAGAAATTTACATTCCACAGCAGCAGCAAAGTGATGAAAGGAAGAGGAAAGGAAAGAAAGAAGTAGAAAACCAAAATACAGGAGCTGCTGGAGAAGCAGCCACTCTCGTGGCGCCATTTTGAAATCAAAACAACCAAAAATTAAATAACAAATGATAATCATAATAAATATTGGAGTAATTGATTTTTTTTAAATTTTCTACACATTTGTACCCATTTTAGGTCAGCCCACAACGAATTGGAAAAGAATAGGTGAGTAATAAAAGCAAATTTTCTGTCAGAATGAAGTTGTTTTTCCCCCACATATGATCAATACAATACAGTGACATGTTGCCCATAGCTTTCAACTTCACCTTTGATGAAGCGTAGCCTTTAGCAACGCGTTGACGCAGCCTCGGTTCACGAGTCACACAGTTCCTGGAGGACTTGGAAGACATTTCCCCAGTCAGCAAATGTGCAACCAGACAACACGACTCCTTCTTGAAGCGCAACCGCCCCCTTCCATTTGGTTGCGGGGAAGAAGCTGTGAACAGATGACAAATGTCAGGATGCGTTTGTGTCCAAAATTAAATGGCCAGTTCATGTTTGCAAAACAAATCGAGTGGAGGGCGGTGGGAATGTTGCTTTGAGAATGATTACATCACAGCTTGACATATATACAGGATGACATTTATTCATTGGGTACTGTATAGTTGCTAGTATGCATTCTTGTACCTAATTGTACAACCGTTAGCAACCATTAGCATGCAAAAATGTCATAACAACTGCCATGAAAGCTGGCTATCTTGCTAGATACCTGGTTGGCTATCTATCTTGCTAGCTACCTGGCTGGCTATCTATTAGCTATCTTGCTGGCTATCTATCAGCTATCTGGCTCGCTAGCTGGCTATCTAGCTATCTAGTTAGCTAGCTAGCTATCTGTCTATCTATCTATTGGCTATCTATTAGCTAGCTAGCTTTCTATCTATTTCAGTTCCTTCTGGATCGAGTGAAGGCTGGTGCTGCTCACCCACAGAAAAAACTATCCTGCGACTGAAAAGTGACCTTGAGAGTTTTGAAAGGCGCTTATAAATGAAATGTATTATTATTATTATTATTATTACAATAAAAACACATCTAAGATCTTGCAAATGGACAAAATAGCACCGCCGCAGTGCACTCTCAAATTAGCATTAGTGCAATTGTATGTTATTTTATTTTGGTTCCCTTATTAATCTACATCCGTGACTAGAAAATTGACTTCCTGCTTATGTGTTTGCGCATCCAACCCTGGCGCCACAGACGAGCGCATCTTCGGCTATGCTTGGAAAGGTTGAAATCGCTCATCCCTCTCGGGCCAGATTGCAGTCGGCATACCACGCTGGGACTCCTCAACAAGGCCAAAGTTCACATCAAGGTGTGGTTGTATTTATTTTGTTAACCTTCCTGTTGTCCTTATTTTCTTTACACCCAAAAAATGGGTCATTTTGACCCAAATATCATCTTTGTATCTTTTTTTTGTACAGCTTCATTGGAAATTGGAATAAAAACTAAATCTCAATTTTTCGCTAGTCTCAGAAAAGTCATACATTTTCAAATTAAAAAAGATCATTTTGGTTGTTTTTGGCTATTTTTAACACAGTTTCGGGTCATTTTGACCCGAAGACCACAAGAGTTTTAAGACGCATTGCACTGTCACGACACTAGAAGTTGAATATTGTTTGCCGCTTGAGAGCAGTGTAACACGCTCATGGTGGCAGAAATTGCATCTAACTCATGTCAGCAATTCAATGAGCCGCTATAATTTTAGCAGTTTCGTGCTGAGGATAAAGAATATATGCGTGTGAGTACTCCTATATTGTCTGTCTGGTTACCGTATTTTCCTCACCGTTTGAGTCCAAATAGGCTTCACATTGTCACATAAAAGCTATTCATTAGCTTCTCTATGGCATTCCCCATTCTGCATTAGCATTAAGCTAACACAGTCGTATGTGTGTGTCTGGCGATATTTACACCAAATTTATGGCCCGGCACCAAAAAAAAAGACACTTCTATAAAACTAAACCCAGTAGAGACTTGCTTACACGAGTTTGCACTGGACGCTCGCGTAAGAGTTTTTCCCATGACCTTCCCACAGTACACGCTTGTGTATAATGGAGGGAATGCATCATCAGCACGCACTTGGAATGTTTTAGTGGTCTCTTTGCTCTTTTTTGTTTTGCTTTGTGGAATTTTGAAGCGTTTATTTGTACGCTAATAACGGACGTGAATGGTTACGTGACAAAACGCTTAATGTGATTTGTCTACTTTAACTCATTCACTGCCATTCATGAATCTATTCGGTAATTGAAAAGTGTGACGTAAGGCGACATTCCCGAATTTCTTTGGGTTTTATTGCAGGGGTGCCGATAAAGCGCTGGTCATATCTCTGGCAATGTTTTTTCCCTTCCACGAGGGGGCGGCATTTGCATTTTGTCCATGTTAGCGTTTTGTTAGTTTCAGCTGTTGTTAAAGCGCTATATTGGCTTTCTAGCTGGCTGGCTGTCTATTAGCTATCTATCCAGCCGGCTATCTAGTAGCTAGCTAGTTGGCTGGCTATCTATTGGCTATCTGGGCGGCTGGCTATCTGTTAGCTATCCATTCGCTAGCTGGCTGGTTAGCTGGTTATCTATTAGCAGGCTAGCTATCTATTAGCTCACTAGCTAGTTAGCTGGCTATCTATTAGCTATCCGGTAGCTAGCTAGCTATCTAGTTTTATTTTTATTTGAGTTACTTCTGGGTTGAGTGAACGCTGGCGCATGTGGCTGCCGCTGCTCACCCACAGAAAAACTGATCCTGTGACTGTAAAGTGACCTTGAGAGTTTTGAAAGGCGCTTACAAATGAAATGTATTATTATTATTACTATTATATAACCCAATATGTATGTATTGCATTGTACTTTGGACAGCCGCCCCCATTTCAAGCTCATATAACTTAGGAATTAACTCTTTTTCTGATGAAAGAAGAGAATCTAAGGTTGCTTACACTGCATTGAATGTTTATGTAGTCCTAAAACACAATATTCTGTGGATCCTGGAATTCGAGGGACAATGACAAAAACCCTGGCACTGGAGAGGACACATTTTTGCACGTCCGGCAGTGAATGAGTTAAAGAGATGATTTTCGGTTGGGCAAATCAAGTGTGTACAGTATGAAGTACCTCTTGAAGTCAATGGTTGTCTGTTTGAAGTACTCCAAATGTGGTTCCGGTGTGGCGCTCTAGTGTGGTTAAGTTTAGAAACTGGAGCAGATGTAAACAGAATGCTGGGAGAGAACAAAACACACAATTCGTGTTATTTCAGCGACAGCAAATGGCCTGAATAGTGTTGTCGTATTCACTCACACCAGAGTCCATTATGAAAAAGGTCATTTTTAAGAGTACAAATGCAAATTTGGCACCCCCTAGCGGTATATGAAAGAATCACTGAATTAACATGTCCACAATAAGCTAGCAACCACTTCTTTGGTGATACCAGATCAAATGGGACAATTAGGCCAGTCGTAGACCCCATACTCAGGCAGTACAACAGAAGTAATCAGTCAGGAGAATAGAAGTAATCCGCAGGGAGTAGTCCTCTGGCATCGCCACATCTGGACAGTAGGGATATATATAGGGCCCAAACTACCAGCAAAAGATTTTAGTTCGCTGACGAAGCCTCTTGGATAAGAAGCGAAACGTCCGACACCTTCAAAGAAGTCCAGATGGCGGCTGAAGAAACCTTTTCATCGATGGACCACTCCTGTACGACTGAGAGCTTACACAGACCATGTCCACAATAGTTTTTTTCCCTGTTCCGGTACAGTAAAATAGTTCCGAAGAGTCCGATGTACTCACCTCACACCATCTCCCTCCTTGGTTTTCTTCTGAAGAAACTAGAGGAGCTGGACCGGAAGAGTCAGCACCAACTGGACACCCTGGAGCGAGAGCAGAGGTACCTGCAGAGGCAGCTGACCCAGTTGCAGGTTCTCGGCGAAAGGGACCGGGTCCGAATGGATAGCCTGGGCTCCCCTACCGACTCGGATCGCTCCGAATCGGATCGAGGTAAGGCTACGCTTCCAGCCACGTACCACCGGTGGCAAGGTTTCATCGTTGGTGTTTTGCAGAGGAGATCCAAGTGGATGTGGAGTGTGACGATTTCTCCCTGGGAGAAATGGACAGCGCCAGTAGCGCGGTGGCTAGCGACCTGGACGACCAGAGTAGCCGGCAGAGCTCAGCTAGCGACGAGGGCTACTCCACAGGCAGCCTCAAAGTGGCCTTCTCGGCTTGAGGTCCAACGTACTGTGATCCCCCCCTAGACTCCCTTTCCACTAACACTACTGTTTTATGGCTTTAACCAGGGGTGGGGAACCGGCTGCAGGTGGGACACAATTTGATTTAAAGGACAACCGACACCTCCGGAAAAGTCCGTAATTTGTAAAATCACTTCAAATGACATCTACTGAGCGTATTTTACCAGGATTCCACGGCATATAGCTATATTTTACGTTTTAAGACTCGCGCTGAATATTCAGAAAGTCTTGTTTTTGAGTTGGTGACGAGTCCGTACGTGACGTCACTAAAGGAACGCCCCTGACCGAGAAAGCGACACATAATGCATTTTGGGTACTTTGTTTGTTCTGAAAACATCGTGTTGATGGCACAATTAGAAGGAAAACACATAAATAACGCGGTGGTGAAATGTTGTGTGTTGCACCAAGACTACTATTTGATACTAGTTGACACAAATTCTCAGCAGACAAATCATCCCATTGTCAACGAAGCTTGGGCGCCATCTTGTGCATTTTCTGGGACGCTACATTGGAGTCCTGACAGCTCGAATTGATATGGGAGGACTTCTTTCATCGATTGCAAACATTTATGCTTTCCTCTTCAGAACTATTTGAATCATATTCATAACTGGATGAGTAACAAGAAAGCATCTTCTCCAAATCTGAAGCCATTGTTGATTCTAGAGCAAAGCAAGACGTCCTGGCATGACGTCACAAACAAGGGGGCGGGACCTTCTAAAACTCGGCATCTCCGAGGTCATTTTTAAGTAGTTTTGTGACACTTTAACTCATTTTTATTGGTGTTTTGCATTTGACTAAAAATATCATTTTGGGTATTTTAGATGCTATAACACGTTTTTTGTATGTCAGTTAGGAAACAAAAAATTGTGTCGGTTGTCCTTTAAATGCAATACAGTGTCACAACCTGTCATATTTATTTTGACCCCCCACATTTTAAAAGTCAACAGCTCTCTGGGACTTGCCTGATCACAAGATGAAAAAGCAATAAAACATCTTTTTTTTTTTTTTTTTTAACATTGCTTTTGTCCGTCCATAAGTTAAGGCTACCAATGTCCAATTTACAGGACTCGCGATTTAATTTGAAGGAGCAAAAAATATAGATATTTCAAAAGCTACAGTGCATGTGTGTTGAATGTTGTAACAAAAAAAAATTCTGTAGCATGAACAAAACACTTGATTTATTATTATTATTATTTTTAATTTAAATGATCACCCATTGTTGCACTGTCCTAAACTGTCAACAACCACAATAACGATGCCCATTTCCATCCATTTACTCCCCCTGCTAGTGAATCCATCCAGCAGCACCAAATTGTGTCTTAATGTGGGTGTATGAGTCTTGCACAAGTCCCTGATCACCTAACGGGAAATGTATAAAATGCACTATAAAAATAGAAATTGTGTTTGGGGGGGGGGGGGGGGCAGCCCTGATGTTTTCTAGTGTTATTTTTTTTTCTCGCAAAACATGCTGCTGGTGCCCGACTGATACTTTGCACCACCGGTTTCTGAAGACACTTCCTGGAATCTGAATAAATCTCTTCCACCAACATGTGATTTGAATGTGTTTTCCTTAATTTTTGTAATTTCACTTTTTTTGGGCCATAGAGGTTGTTAAAAAAAATGTTGAGATAAAACATTTTTATCTCCTAAAATTTAGTTGATACATTGAAACTAACATTTAATTTCAAATTGTGCTTGATGAAAAGTAAAATTATCGATCTAAACACATTTTAAAATGAATTAATTTGTATATTTCTCCACTGCAAGACGAATAAATGTAAATCCACTCTATCGATCGATCTATAATATATAAATGTATAAACTTACATATCTATCTACCTACCTACATTTGTTTTGAAAAATGAAAAAGAGAACCTTGTTGGCAGTAAAAGGTACTGTATTTTCCAGTGTATAAGGCGCACCGGAGTATATAAAGCGCACCCCTAGCAAATTGTGTATGTTCAAACTTTCCTTATATAAGGCGCACCTTCAATGAATGAAAAAGGTTATCCAAAAATAATATCTAACTACAGTAAAGTCTCGTTATATCCATATCGGATATATCGATAGTCCCGGTTATATCGATATTTTTTCGGACTCCCTTGAATATCGATATAACGAGACTTTACTGTATATCAAAGTTTTCAAATATATAAGGCACACCACATTATAAGATGCTACAGTCGAGGCTGGGGTTATGCAATACGGGCTTATGCAATACTTCTATGTGGGGAAATGGAATCGGTGGCCGCTGACAATAGATGCGAGACCTCAATATTTCTTTACATACAAGGCGCACCTGTGTATAAGGCGCAGGGTCATCTTTTGAAGACAATAAAAGATTTTGGATGCACCTTATACACCAGAAAATACGGCACCTTGTTGATTCCTAGCATTAAATGCAACCAAAATAGAAGAAAAACGACTCACCACTTGATGGCAGATGTTAAGTGACCAAGCATCATTTTTTTTAAGGCATCGCTGTAATTCACAAAAGTATCAGCACACGTTAGCATGAAGTGACCGACACAAAATGGCGGCGTTCATATCGCTCTTATCGTAGGCCATCGGATGCTCACTGACCTGAAACCCGACTCGAATCGCTGACGTTGTCATCGTCGACGCCGGCTTTAAAGTCTTGCGAGTGTCTCTTCCACTGATAAGAAGGCAGTCGTTGATCAAACTCAACCAATGGATGTTTATTGGACTTTTATAAATTACAGAAATTAAAAAGAAAGAAAGGCAAAGCTAATTCACGTCATCGGCGCTGTTATTGTTCTGAAAAGGAAAAAAAAATAAAACAACCTGACACTTACACACCAATTCTGAGAAATGTTGAGCGTGACCCGCAGCGACCTGCGTGAGGAATGAGAGCGCAAGCAGCTAACTTCCTGTTTGTACATAACAAGTGACCCGGTTACAAAGCGGGGCGACTTCCTATTAAATTTCAACAGATTTTCTTCTACCTGCAAAACATTCAGAAAAAAATGTTTCAATTTGATGGTGCGCAAGTCACACTGCAACTTTTTCCCCCTTGACAAAACGGACAATGCGGTTATATTCAGTATACAGCATATTTACAAGGGGGAGAGGGGGGGGATCACTGCGGCATTAAATGCCTGACGTTGTATTTGGACGTGTCGTTGTACTGCGTCATGGGCTTGTCGGCGATGCCACAAGTGCCCACCCCCACTTTGCCGTTGACGCTTTCCGGAGATGCAAATATGCTTCGCTTCACCTAAGGGAATAGATAGAAGACGGCCGTGAGAAAATAGGCACTCAAACGCAGGCTCAACCGTCCGCGATCGTAATTATACCGATGGACAATTTATGGCAGTTTTTTTTACATCCTTCCCTCGTTCCATCCTTCCTTCATTCATTCCCTCCCTCCTTCCTTCTGTCCTTCCCGCTTTCCTTCCTTTACATCCTTCCTACCTTCCTTCCCTTTTTCCTTCCATTCATCTGTCCTTCCTTCTTCCCTTACATCCTTCTTCCTCTCCTTCCTTCCGTTTCCCTACTTCCTTCATTCCCTCTTTCCTTCCTTCTTGCGTACATTCATTCATTCCCTATTTCCCACCTTCCTTCTTTTCCTCCGTCCCATTTCCCTCTTTCTTTACTTCCTTCTTTCTCTACTTCCTTCCCTCCTTTCTTCCTTCCTCCCCCTTGACTTCATTCCTTCCTTCCCCTTTTCCTTCCTTCATTCCATCCTTTGTTCATTCCTTCCTTCCATCCTTGTTTCTCTCCTTCCTTCCCTCCTTTCTTCCCTCTTTCCTTCCCTACTTCGTTCGTTCCATCCTTCCTCCATTTTTTCCCTCTTCCTTTCCTTACTTCCGTACTTATAATCATAATAATAATACATTTCATTTATAAGCACCTTTTCAAAACTCTCAAGGGCACTTTACAGTCACAGGATATTTTTTTTCTGGATGGAAAAAAAAAAATAATTTCAGCCGAAACAAAACTATGTGAAAGGAAGAAAAATAATTAAGTCAGCTCGAAAACAATAATTACATGAAATAAATATAGACACATTTTAAATAATTGAATTCAGAACCTAAGAGGTAAAAATACACGAAATACACTTCCTTTGTTCCCTCCTTCCTTCCATTCATCCAGCCATCCACCCGAGGAAAGGGGGTAAATATACATTACCTGTCCTTTCTTGTTCTTTGAGTAAGCTTTGTTGTTAAACTGCTGCCATTTAGACTTTTGGTCCTCTCTCTCCTGCTCCAGTTCCTTCATCCTCAACACTTTCTTCTGGGCCTTCTTCTTTTTGTATTCTCGCTGCTCTGCGATCTGCTCCTTTCTAGACGCGCGAAGAAGGCAGAGAATATTAACAGAGTCGCCGCTGCGTGGACTGCGGCGGGCAGAACACATTTCGCTCGTACCTCGATTTGTTCCTGGACAAGCCGAGGTCGTCTTCGAGGCGCCTGCGGTCCTCCACCGCTTTGAGGTTCTGCAGCGGGATGATTTCGGCATTGCCGTAGCCGGTGAAGGTAACGGCGGCTGTGCTGTTCTCGTGGTCTATCTCCTCGATCTCGGCCTCATACACCCTGCAAAAGAGCCACGTCTGTAAGCAGGTGAGTACGGTTCGCAAGTGGGCCACGGTCATAAGCGACGACATGATTCAATGAGAATTTGCAGAGATTGCAGGTGAGATTTCCGATGATCATTCAGGAAAGGTAAAATAAAATAACAAAACGACAGCGATTGGGAAATATGAGTACAGTAACACCATCCAACGAAAAGGTGGCCATGAGGTATGCAACTTAAAAAGTGAGATTCTTAGTGCAGATAAAAAAAAAACTAATTCAAGCTCAATTTTAATCAAAAATCACTTTAAAACAAGAATTGGTGCATATAAAGCTTTAGACTGTTTGAATTTAACACATATAGCTAGATTTTTGTATTCTAACATTTATTCTGAGAGATTTTTATGATGCTTTTCTTCAAAAGACTGTGGGCTTCTGGCTGGCTAGCAAGCTAGCCATTAGCTATCTATAGCTACGTACTCACTTGAACCACACTCTCCTTGATACTTTGCACATTGTTTCAGTTATTTCAGAGAGGTACCACTTACATTAAAATTTGATTAAATTAGATTAGCTGGCTACCTAGCTAGCTTGCTATATGGCTATGGCTGGCTGGATAGATAGCTGGCTATCTAGTGGCTGTTAGCTAGCTTGCTAGCTTTACATCTATTTGAGTTACTCGCGGGTTGAGTGAACACTGGCGTGTGTGGCTGCCGCTACTCACCCACAGAAAAACTCATCATGTGACTGTAAAGTGACCATGAGTTTTGAAAGGCGCTTATAAATGAAATGGATTATTATTCATTTTCCACCTCCTTCAAATTAAGTCCGATACACCCCCTACGTCGAAACCACGCTCAAAAACTAAAACTAACGTTGAAACGGCGCATTTTGTTGTGACACAGGTAACACTCACTGTCCGTCCTGACTCCACACGGACAAACACTTGTCTCCCACTTTCCAGATGTGCCTGATGTGGGTGGGTGCGGTGCCATTGGCGCTAGGGGCAGCTTCTGCCGGTTGCGAGGCCAAGAGGTCTTTGGTCAAGTCGATGACTTCCTAAAAGAGAAATCACAATCGGGGTGTGGGCTCAGTTGTTAATCTCTAATTGTGCATCCTCGTTGTGATGTTATTTGAAAGTCTCCCATTACACAAGCTGTAAAAAAAATGGTAAACGTGTCTTAATTGCTTTCAATGTGTTTAAAGAATGTATGAGAGTTAAAAAGCAAAAAAAATGTATGTGTGTGTGTGTATCATACATGTTGTCATAGTGTCAATACAGAACGTATCTCATGAAGCGGCGGAGGTTTATGTGCAGATAGCGATAGTAGTTTTATGGTCTCAAAGGTTTTTTTTTTTTTATGAACAGGTCCAATATTTGATGTTGATGAGAAAAAACGTTTGCAAACATTAAAACAGTCTGGAAACGTTTACAGGACATCTTTGGAGCTGTTTGCAACATTAAATTGAACCCTGATAATAAAAAACAACATTTGCTATGCACTCACACAAAAATTACAAGTGAAACTTTATTGTCAAAAATATACTTTTTACTAAATTTACTGGTACACAATTACATCCTTTTTTTACACAATATATGATCTCTTGTCAGTTGTGTCAACATCATCAATACAAGTATATTTTCATGAATAATTTTCCTGTGACTTCATTTCCAGCACAGGATGAAGAAAGTATGCCAAGTGGCTCTGTAATCACTGTAATAATGAGTTTGAAATGCTATTCATGAATTTTAAAAAGATATTTATTTTCAGTAGGAAATTGTGAATATTGTAGTGACCTATATTCCACCGCGATTGTTTCTGTCCAGTGAACCGAGCGCACTCTGTACTCGCAGCTGTATATCATTGCATTTTTGTGAAGTACATAATCGTTTTTCGTGGGATTTTCCAGGCTGTGCAGTTTATGATGACGTATTACTTTTCCCTCCATGCTGGTTCTTGAAATTTCCAAATACGCCAACGAGAAACGGGGAAAAAAATGTGATTGAAGTTTACACTCTTTTTGCGAACACTACAGTTTATAAAGTTGAGTAAGTTGTATTTTTATAACTCATAGAAGTGGTAGAATATATATTTTTCTCCATAACTGCCAAGTTTCAAGCAAAAATAAGCATTAGCATATATATTTCTAAAGCTCACACTTTCCTATTATTCAGTGACAGCCATTTTTGATTTAAGACGAAAATCTGCCTGCATTCGATCGTTATTTGCTAATTTATATTTTGAACCTTTTGTGTTTTCTGTTCTTGTTTAGAATTTCAAAAGCTTTCCAATGGTACCTTACTCGTTAAGATCTGCCAAAAATTAAGAAAGTTATGATAGGTTCAACTGTAATAAAGAACTCGGTCACAGATTTTCATTGTTTTAACTGTGTAATCAGGCAGAAAAACAGCTCATATTTAGAAAATTAAAAATTCCATTATTTCCTTATTATTTGGCAGAGAACAGTAATCATTTGAAAGGTATTTAAATGCACTTTAATATGGTATCGAAAATGTGTGATGAATTATTGAAAAATTTTGTCACATCTCTAAATATTGGCCATTATAAACCTTTTTTTGCATAGACTTTCTTTCTCACTGTCCACATAGAAAAGCGAGGCTTCAATCTTCGTTAATTTGAGGTGATCGACGTAGAAACAAACCTGTAAATCTTTCTGCAGCTTGAGGAGATCCTCATTCTCTTGGTCGGTGGACAAGGCAACTTCAACTTGCTGTAGCTGAGCTTTGTAGCTGCCGAGCTGTTTCACCAAGTCCTCCGACATCTGCGGAAAAGGCATCCTGTTAACGCTATGAGTCACTCGCCGTGTGTTAGCTAGCTTTCTGCTTGCGTTAGCACGCACAATGGAGGACGGGAAATATGTCATTGAAGATTGAATCGACGTCGTGGTTTCGGTTCGCATAGACGTAGCGTCTACTCAGAGAGCTAAAATTAAAAATAAATATTATCTTACACGGTATGGTGCTCTAAAAAAAGTTGGATTGTTAGCTTCGGCCTTCGTTCGTCGACGTCTCACTGTTATTCTGGATGCTAATGCTAACAACCGGTGGCAAAAGGACAGGAAAAAAATGAAGTATACCTTTCATAATTGTGTACAACACATTACCCAAAACTGAACTTACCTCTTAATATTTACGAAAGATGAATAAAGCGAGCAAGCATCAAACTCTCACGTCGTCAACAAGGAAAAAACAACAATCCGCTATGTGGAACAACAAGAATGGACGTCGAACAAGCGTATCCTTTCGATTGCAATCTCGCGATAACTACTCAAATCTCGATTGCGCTCGAGGGCGTCCCCAGCGGCTGTGATAGAAAAATATTCTTAATATCTTTCCACAAATATTTGATTAATCGTTTTGGAAATTACATACCTGTCAACCCGCGAGACACTGTGATCTTACTCACGGCTCAATTTCCTTACCTACTGAGAAAAAAAACATCCGCGTGTGGAATATTTCATTTCGCAATTTCATTAACACATTTCACATGTAAACATTAATACTTTTAACAAGTTACAACATATTTATAGCAATAATCAATTATGTTCTTTGTTGTGGAGCATTGTGGCTTTTTTTGCAAGACACAAAAATTAATTTGAATTTGTGTTCTTACAATGTATAATGTTTATAAAAAAAATAAAAGATATTACGGCAGGGAAAAAACCCCGTTTAATTTAACACATTTCAAAATAAAATTCCACATGACCGGAAATTGTTTTCTCTGAACTTTTGTTTCTTCTTGAGACTTTTCGCACGGACTTGTTTTCTCTGTGGTCGACTACGCTTTTTACGAGTAGCGATATTCATTATTATTGACCTGACTGCTAATATTTAATGACGAAAACTGAATAAAAAATATCTAAAAATTATATGGAACAATTTTTGCGTTTCCCGTACAAACATTCCTGTATGCTGTACACATCTAAAAATGTGCAAAAGTCATACATAATACAGCAAAATACGGCCGGTTGACAGTTATGAAAATATCCCAAAATAATAACAGTGTTTAGAAATAAGATACAAAAATAAGACTTTCAAACAATTTGACGAACTTTTATTCACTTCCAAACCATTCCAGATTAAATAGAATTAAATCGGATCTCATCAAGTGTCTGTAAAGTGTCCTTGAGAGCTTTGAAAGGCGCTTAAAATGAAATGTATTATTATTATTAATATTATCATTATGAAAAAACGGATTATAAATGGATATATATGACTGTCTGCAAAACATTGAGTAGCATTTGTTATTATTTATTGTTATTTATTGTTGTAACTTTTTTTGGGGGGTGAGGCGAGAGTCTCATTGCGGAGACGAGCGTATGTATAAATATTAATCCAATCTATCAAAATGACTGCCAGTGTCATTACAAGATTTCAGAGTGTGGTAGCAGCTTCCAGAAGCAGTAGGATCCCTCCCACCCCTCGCTTATAGCGTCACATCCATGTGGTATAAAAGAGCCTCTCTCCAGTCTACCACACCTGCTCAAAACATCTGCTTGAACTGAACGCCATCTGTGTGTCTTCGGCTATGGAGGGGCTCGAACCACAGTAGCGTTTCTTGTCTTTTATTTTTATTTTTTTTCTGGGAGAATTTCAGCAAAAATGACGACTGATGCCGAGTGCGGCGAATAGCCTTCAATCCAAGTTGTTCAATGGACTGCCTGAACTCCACCGCGGCGGCCCGACACCCGTACACCGTTCGGACCTCGGCGCCTCTCACCCTCTTGGTGGGCGTCCTCATCCTGCTCACGGTGTTCGGTAACGTCATGGTGGTCATCGCCGTGACCACCAGCCGTGCCCTTAGAGCCCCACAGAACCTATTCCTGCTTTCTCTGGCGTGCGCCGATATCCTGGTGGCCGCGTCGGTGATGCCGTTCTCCTTAGCCAACGAACTGATGGGTTACTGGTACTTTGGCAAGGTGTGGTGTGAAATCTACCTGGCGTTGGATGTCCTTTTCTGCACTTCGTCCATCGTCCACCTGTGCGCCATAAGCTTGGACCGATACTGGTCCATCACTCGAGCTATCGAGTACAACCTGAGAAGGACGCCGTATCGGATCAAGTGCACCATCTTCGTTCTTTGGTTCCTGGCGGCCATTATCTCCTTCCCGCCGCTGATCACCATGAAGAAGGACAAAGGTCAAGAGGACCGACCGCGCTGTGAAATCAACGACGAGAAATGGTACATCATCTTCTCCAGTATCGCTTCTTTCTTCGCGCCCTGCGCCATCATGGTCCTGGTCTACGTGAGGATCTACCAGGTGGCCAAACTGAGGACAAGAAACCCACCGGGTGAAAGGTCACGAGAAAACGGACGTCCGGAGCGTGAGGAAGGAGAAGTCAACGGGGAGTCGGGCGATGACTCATCATCCGACGGTCACGAAACAACCTTGTGCTCCTTGAAGAAGAGACTTCCCAAATGGGGTCGCGAGAATCCCGGAGAAACCGTCCCGAAGTCGGAAACCGACTCCGGTCGGTGGAAAGGAAGACAGCGGAGAGAAAAACGCTTGACTTTAGTCCTGGCCGTGGTCGTGGGAGTGTTCGTCCTGTGCTGGCTTCCCTTCTTCTTCACGTACACGCTTACGGCCGTGTGCGTGTGCTGCGTTCCCGAGACGCTCTTCAAAATGTTCTTCTGGTTGGGATACTGCAACAGCTCCCTCAACCCCCTCATCTACACCATATTCAATAACGATTTCAGAAGATCTTTTCAAAAGATCCTCTGCAGGAAAAGACGGATGGATTTATAAGTCATTGGTATTCACTCAAGGTTATATCGGTTGCTGTAACTCATCTCTGTCATTATGTCAGATTGTATATACAGTGCGAAGGAATTTTCCGCTTTACCAACGTTACATTGATGAACATTTTGACGTGACAATTCTGACTTTATTCCCAGAATTCCGACTTGAGAATTCAGATTTTTTTCTCAGAATTCTGACTTTAAAGTGAGAATTATGACTTTATTCTCAGAATTTTGACTTTAAAGTGAAAATTCTGACTTTATTCTCAAAATTGTGACTTTAAAGTCAGAATTCTGAGTTTAAAGTCTGAGAATTATGACTTTTTTTCTCAGAATTCTGACTTTAAAGTGAGAATTCTGACTTTTTTTTCTGAATTCTGACTTCAGAATTCCGATTTTTTTTTCTCTGAATTCTGACTTTTTTCTCAGAATTCTGACTTCAGAATTCAGATTTTTTTCTCAGAATTCTGACTTTAAAGTGAGAATTCAGACTTTTTTTCTGGGAATTCTGACTTTATTCTCAGAATTCTGACTTTTTTCTCTGAATTCTGACTTTAAAGTCAGAATTCTGACTTTAAAGGTGGAATTCTGAGAATAAAGTCAGAATTCTCACTTTAAAGTCTGAGAATTATGACTTTTTTTCTCAGAATTCTGACTTTAAAGTGAGAATTCTGATTTTTTTTCTCTGAATTCTGACTTCAGAATTCCGATTTTTTTTCTCAGAATTCTGAGAATAAAGTCAGAATTCTCACTTTAAAGTCTGAGAATTATGACTTTTTTTCTCAGAATTCTGACTTTAAAGTGAGAATTCAGATTTTTTTCTCTGAATTCTGACTTCAGAATTCCGATTTTTTTTTCTCAGAATTCTGACTTTCAAGTGAGAATTCAGACTATTTTCTGGGAATTCTGACTTTAATTTTCAGAATTCTGACTTGTCAGACTTTAAAGTGAGAATTCGGACTTTATTCTCAGAATTCCACCTTCAAAGTTAGAATTCTGAGAATAAAGTTAGAATTCTCACTTTAAAGTCTGACAAGTCAGAATTCTCACTTTAAAGTCAGAATTCTGAGAAAAAAATTAGAATTCTGAAGTCAGAATTCAGAGAAAAAAAGTCAGAATTCTCACTCTAAAGTCAGAATTCTGAGGAAAAAAAATCAGAATTCTGAAGTCAGAATTCAGAGAAAAAAATCAGAATTCTCACTTTGAAGTCAGAATTCTGAGAAAAAAAGTCATAATTCTCAGACTTTAAAGTGAAAATTCTGACTTTATTCTCAGAATTCCACCTTTAAGTATAGAATTCTGACTTTAAAGTCACAATTTTGAGAATAAAGTCAGAATTTTCACTTTATAGTCAAAATTCTGAGAAAAAAAAGTCAGAATCTTGCCACGCTGATTATTTTTTTCTTCAGTGGCCCTAATCCTCTTCCGTATATATTTCAAAGCAAGTGACATTTACGACGCCGTGAACTCCAAAGAGACGTGGAGAAAAAAAAAAAGCGTCGCTCAGTCAAGTGGGGACAATTCCCATGACTTGCGTGGTGGAAATTTATTGTTTGTGATTCCTGTGGCGTGCATGTTTGGACTCAATCTGCGAGATGTAAAAATATGAGCGCCATTCGTCGCCGCAAACGGTCAACTGTGCTGAATAAATGTCGCTTCCCATGAACAATGCGGGATGAGAAAAATTGCGGAACGTAAGCTTGACTTCATCCCGGTATGTGAAGCTCACGCGTGCTATTAATATGTTGACATGGGAAACAGTTTTTTTTTCATATCAAAAGGGATGACTCACGTACAATCTAGATCAAAAGTCTGCACATCCACAAAACAATGGGACTAAGATTAATTTAATTAATTTTTGCTCCACCGTGACAAAAATTACATTTTTTTGATATATATACGTATATATTTTTTCCCACACGTATACATACATATACACACATATACATCCTTATACACACACATACACACATGTGCACACATATACGCACACGCAAATATACATACATATACACACACAAACACATACATACATTTACACACACACACACACACACACACACACACACACACACACACACACACACACACACACACACACACACACACACACTCACACATATACACACATATACATACATATACACACATACATATACACACATATATCCACATATATCCATACATATACATGTACACATACACACATATACATATATATATATATGCACACCTATACAAACCTACATGCACCTACACACATACACACACACTCATACATATACACACATATACATACATATATACATACATATACACACATATATCCACATATATCCATACATATACATGTACACATACACACATATACATATACATATATATATATATATATATATATATATATATATATATATGCACACCTATACAAACCTACATGCACCTACACACATACACACACATAAATACATACACACACACACACACACAAATACATACACATACACATATATACATAAATTTACACACATATATACATACATATACACACATATACACCGGTACATACATATACATGTACACATATATATATATATGCACACATATACAAACCTACACGCACATAGACATACATACACAAACACAATATATATATATATATATATATATATATATATATATATATATATATATATATGTATATATATATATCACCTTTTTACATCTCAGCCCTGTTTTTTTTTTGCTTTTGTTAAACAACTGTCCTCTAAAACGAGCGTTGTGTTCCGCCAAACGTGTTGAAATATGTATGCCTTTCTTTCTATTTTATGTTCCTGCCAAGTGAGCTGATTGCGCCCGCCTCATAAATTCACACACGTCCACTTTCAGTGTTTGCAGAGAGAATATGATTTATTAATTTAGAGCGTTTAAGGGCTTGCTATAAAGTCAATTTAAAAATAAATAAAATAAATAGAAGGCTTTAAAAAAAGTTGCCGTTGGCATACGTTCCCACAGTCAGCCGTCTTAGTCGTTCTGTTCATTTAAATCTCTTCAAGTGATGTCTGTCAAAAGGGCGTCTGAACTTTTTAGGCAATTAAAGAGCGTCGACTGCCTCCCAGACATTCGGGATGGCTGGCGCTGTCAGACGGAGGCCTCGAGACCATACTAAGAAGTTTTTAAATCATACTTGGAGATGAATAGAGGGATTTTAATTGAATGCTGGCTCATTTATTATGGATGGGTACATGATACTTCCTCCCGCTTGGCTTGATCAAGATTCTGGATAATCGACTTAGATGCTGAAAGGGGGCGAGGGGGGTGTTTATTTATTTATTTTTAATTTTACTCTCCTCACTTCCTCTTTTCGCTTTCCATCACTGATTGATTGCTTGTTTACTTGCTTCAATCGCTTAGTTTGGGCATTTAATTAGCGTTCCTTCCCAGAAAACCATCTGACAAAATATTAACAGTGAGTACTGAAGCATGGATACCGACGCTGGTATCGGTCTAGAAACAAAAGTGATGTGTAGTGTTTCGTACTAAAGTTACCAGTCCAATATCGCTTTCTATCTCTGCGGCTTATCGAAATCAGGATGTGGCCAATGGAGGTTAATTGTCGCTGCTAATCAGGAGTGGAACAGATGCTAAATGCCTTCCTGTCTTACGACAACTTCCTGTCTTCCCTCCTTCTCATCTTCACATCCACGAATCTATTTAGATGCTGTATCGAATCAACATTTCATATACCGCTTCAAAGGTTAGCTGCATTCGGTTGTTTTTCTCTTTGCTGATGATGGAGAATAAGAAGTTATCATATTTCAAAGTTTCATGCTGTTATATGCTTAGTCAACGTGTATATTTCGTTTGGGCTAACAGGCTCATGTGTGGCAGGAAGGAGGACACATTTGGAAGTAATAGCCTCCCTAAATTGGAGAAATAATTGAGTTCTCTAGGAATAATCAATCACGCTAATCTCCACGTGGGGGAAACATAATTTCATTTGCCCGCCTCGAATTTGGAGATGATACGCACTGGCGCTAAATGAGGAAAATACGGCCATCATTAATTTAAGGGGAAAGAAAAAAAGCACTTGGTTCATTTTAGGGTGCTTCGTTCAGGGCTGGTATGATGCCGATTCTGATAGTGTGTAGTTTTAAGGCTTAGAAAATTAGAAAGTAGAAAATTATGTTTTATGGGTACCTGGGAACGGATTATTCTCATTTTAATGGTTTCCTATGGGAAATATTTTTTTGGGATACACACTTTTCGCCTTTGTCTGAGAACCAATTAAGTTTGTAAGCCAAGGTATCACTGTACACTATCGACCGATTTATGATATTTTTTTTAATCATAAAATGGTCATTTGGGTGTGGATTTTTTTTTCATTTTTATCCGTGTAGAAACACTGCTCTTAGAATTACTTAATACAAGTGAAAGAGTCACGGCGATAAGAGGCGGGGAAAAACAACAACAAAAATATACTTGTGACCAAGGAAGTTGCTCAACAATGGCAATGTGTGCCAAGAGGTCTGATCTTTTACTGCCACCTGGAGCCAAACGCGCCGAACTGCCTCCATCCACTGACCCACGTACGTTTTCACCCGACGTGATCCGTGGAAACGTTTTATTTGTGATGCATCGTGTCGACAAACACCGGACGTGATAAAGACGCCCGCTTTCCGGGTTGCGTTTCGCGCATGCGCGTTCTAACAAAAAAAGGCGGGGCTAGTTTGTGTACGTAAAGCACGCGCCCTCGCCTCGACCAATCGGCGTCGAGGTAAACACTTGATTACGTCATTGTTATTGTGTGTTGCTCGGAGGGCGCTTGTCTCGAGGAATATTTCGCCACATTTTAACTTTAGCCACGTCGGTCAACGTTTAAAACGAAGAAGGCGGACAAACGGTGTCATGTCGATACCACGGGATGTTTTTTCGGAGGAGAGTTTGCAAGGTATTGTGTTAAAATGGCACCTTCTGTTCGGAAATGGTTGGGGAAGCTTCACGACATGATTGGAAACATTAATTTCTATGATTTTTTTTTTTAATTAACGCGTTTAAGATGACTTCGCCAACGCTTCTTTCGTCTTTAAAAATACATTTATCATAATCATTGATTGTTTTGCGTACATTTTCTGTTTTTTTTTTTTTTACCAGGTTCGTGGGTGGAATTCCACTTCAACGGGGCACCTTCACAAAGCGCCAGTCGCCGCGGAAGCCATGAGATCGTCATGCCCGCGTCCACTCACCAGGATGACGTGGAAAACATGTTGCTGGACGCCCAACACGAATCGAGCAGGAGCACCTCTGGCGGAAGCTCGGAGTGCAACAGGTCTGTGGTGGGAAAAGGGAACCGCATGGTTGTGAAATGCACATTGTCATTGTGACCCGTTTGCTTCTGCCTTTACAACAGCCCACGCAGAGCACTGACCCCCCTGGTGTGGAAAGGCTCTCAGGGGAGCAGCTTGCAGGTATTGCATATTTTAAGATCGACTGTATCACAGTGATTTACGAACTTAATTGGTTCCCAGACAGAGTGTGTAAGACGAAAAGTGTGTATCCCAAAAATTAATTTCCCATAGGAAACCATTAAAATGAGAATAATCCGTTCCCAGGTCCCCATAAAACATAATTTTCTACTTTTTAAGCCTTAAAACTACACAAAATATACCTTATTTTATGTATAATAAATGTGCTATGGTATTATAATGGAAGACATAAACTGTACTATATAAAAAAGTCATTTTATTTACCTTTGGGATGGTCGTTGATGGCTTGATGGAATGGATAGCTCTTTGCATAAAGTGCCAACAGTGGACACTGCTTTTTTTTTCAATCTGACCATACCCACAATGTGTGTTTTTAGTCTGACGAGGACCTTCAGGAAAGAAGACAGGAAGTCGAGATGATGATGAAGAAAAACGCAGACTGGATCTGGGACTGGTCCAGTCGACCCGAGAACAATCCGCCAAAGTACGCGTTTTTTTAAACGATAATTACATTGGCTGCGGCCATAACATGTGGTACACAATTTTGATTGAAACAAAAGAGATGTAATTTAATTTTACATTTTAAGTTTAATAATAATAACAATAATGTTTTACATTCCATTTATAAGCGCCTTTCAAAACTCTCAAGCTCACTTTACAGTTACAGGATAAGTTTTTTTTCTGTGGGTGAGCAGCGGTAGCCATACGCACCAGTGTTCCCTCAACCCGGAAGTAACTCAAATAGATGGAAAGCTAGCTAGCTAATAAATAGCCAATAGATAATAATAATAATAGTAATAATAATAATAAATATCATTTATAAGCACCTTTCAAAAGTCTCAAGGTCACTTTACAGTCAGGTAGCTAGCTAGATATGTAGCTAGATAGCTAGTACTTTTAAATTCTGCTTCTTGAAGGAAATCCAAACGTGAGGAATATCTGGTGGTGCAACACAATTGATGGACAATTTGGTCAATGAGGCCAAGTGATGGTTTTCTTACGTTGGTGACCTTCGACGGGCCATGAAAGTTTGATGTTCTCCTCGCAGGGAGTTCCTGCTCAAGCACCCCAAGCGCTCGGCTGCGCTCAGCATGCGCAACAGCAGCGTCATGAAGAAGGGCGGCGTCCTCTCGCCCGACTTCCTGCAGCTCTTCCTACCCTCCTTAATCATCTCGCATATACTGGCCATCGGCGTCGGGTAAGGCTCGGTCGGTGCTGTATGGAAGCATCTCAAGGTGTTGGGTATTTGTTACAGACTTCATTTCAGCTGTGAAACTTGTATGAAAGTAAGGTTTTGAACTAGGGTTAGGGTTTCGAATCAGGGTCAGGGTTTCAGAGTAGAGTTGTGAGTTATAGGGCTATGGTTTCAAAATTGGGTTCAGGGTTTCAAAATCGGGTTCAGTTTTTAAAGTAGGGTCTTAGCTTAGGGTCAGGGTTTCAAAGTAGGGCTGCCAGTTAAGAGTGGAGTTTCAAAATCGGGTTGTTTTTAAAGTAGGGTTTCAAATTAGGGTCAGGGTTTCAAAACGTAGTTCCAAACTGATTCAGGTTTAAAAGTAGGCTTTCAGATTTGGGTTGGGGGTTGCGAGTTAATGTTGGGGTTTCAAAATCGGGTTCTTCAAGTAGGGTTTCAAATTTGGGTTAGGGTTTGAAATTGGCTTTAGGGTTTTAAAGCATAGTTCCAAAGTGGTTAGGGTTTCAAATTTGGGTCAGGGTTTCAAAGTGGGCATTCGAGTTAAGGGTAGGGTTTCAAAATCTGTTTTTTAAGTAGGGTTTCAAATTAGGGTCAGGGTTTCAAAGTGGGGTTGCAAGTTAAAGGTATGGTTTAAAAAAATCGGGTTCTGTTTTTAAAGTGGGGTTTCAAATTAGGGTCAGGGTTTCAAAGTAGGGCTGCAAGTTAAGAGTGGGGTTTCAAAATCGGGTTGTTTTTAAAGCAGAGTTTCAAATTAGGGTCACGGTTTCAAAACATAGTTCCAAACGGATTCATGTTTAAAAGTAGGGTTTCAAATTGGGGTTGGGGTTTTAAATTAGGCTCAGGGTTTCAAAACATACTTCCAAATTAGTTAAGGTTTCAAAGTAGGGTTTCAAATTAGGATTAGGGTTTGAAATTGAAGGTTTGGGATCCAAAGTAGGGCTTTTAAATCAGGGCGAGGGGTTCACAGTCGAGTTTCACATTAGGATGAGGGTTAGTGAAGGAAGGATTCCAAATTACAGTATGGCTTTCAAAGTAGGGTTTCAAATTGTACATACCATGATTTTAAGTACCTCAATAAAGTTCTGTTGTTATGGTAGGATGATTCTGGCCTTGACAGACTGTCAGAGATGTTCGATCGGACATTGTGGACGAAGGCTCGGACCCAGAAAGATTGTCTTTACTGCCGGCAGGAGACGCAGACATTCGTGACAGATGTCTAGATTCTGCAGCCCTCTGCCAAGCTATTTATTGAGAGTATATGCAAATTTAAGTGATTAGTAAAACATGGTTTTCTCGATTAGAATACCACACACCTGGTTTCAAGTCCTAAATTGCTCCGGTGATGAAGAAGTTCCTAAATTCTGTCCAAGGCCAGATCTCCTAGATGAAGATGACAGTTTAACAAGCTGTGTCTGTTGACCTCAGATTGACCCCAGGTTGTCTGTGCTTCAATTGTGTATTCCAGTCACACACGTTGACTAAGCATACAACAGCATGAAACTTTTAAATATGAAAACTTCTTATTCTGTCTAATCTCTATCACAGACATCCTCTATGTTTTACAACCTAAAAAATAGAAATTATGTGGTCTGCTGTCTTATTTTTAGGATATACATCGGGAAGCGCCTGGCCTCCCACAGCACCCTGTGAAAAGAGTTTCAATCGGACCTCGACGGGACCCCCGGAATGCTTTTCGGACTCGTCCTGTTTTTTTTGTTTTTCTTTCACTATGCTGCTTCCTCAAAATCTGCACGTTTTAGGAACTGCTCCGTTGTACTTTTGAACCACTTGATTGCATGTATTAATTACTATTGTATCATTTTGTATCCATGTACTGTGATGACTTCAAGACCTTTTTTTTTGCTGCGATATTTGTCAACAAACGAAAATGTGACGCACAAATATGGTCCGAGAAAAATCAATAAAAGTAAAAAAAAAGGCACATGGCTTTTTTTGCGGGTGATCTGAAAGGAAATTCTGCCAAAATATGAACATGATTTATTTTTTATTGGTCAAAATAATAAAACCAGTGAATATATTGCCACCGTGTGAGGAATCAATGGACAAAGACAATGCATTGTGTATTTTTATGTATTTAACGTATTTCTGAATTTTCTGAACTTCCCGTAATAAGGAATGAGATGGATTTGGGCTGTCAATACTCCTAAGATTGGGAGGTACTCTTGTGTGTATGGCTGCAATGTGTATTCGTACACATGACGCCGAAAAAAAAAAAAAATCGCAATTAGCTCATAATGCACAAGAAGTTCGAACTAGGAGGGGGTCGCAAATTGTAGCTGTCAATCATAGAAAATCGGAATTAAGGCTGTGGATTCCCTTTTGACTTGTGCCTGTGAGCTTTGCCGGCCCACAAAAAAAAAAAATGTTAAATCATTCACACACACACGCACAAAAAATATATAGGTAACATCCGACTTACGACCGAGTTCAGTTCTGATCAAATGGTCGTAAATCGAAATGGTCGTAAGTCGAAATCCATTCAAAATGTTGAATACTCAGTGGCTAAATGACACGCAAACAAAAATTGCAGAGATCGGATTCCCCTGCGCAATGATATTTCTAAGAAGTGATTTTTTTTTTAGGCGCAATATGGCGCTCGGAGAAAAAACAACAACAAAAATGGCTGCTATAAAATTAGTACCTCTGGAAATGCTCAATGGAAAGTAAAGTAAATGGAAATCATACAGGTAACATCCGACTTACGACCGAGTTCCGTTCCGACCTAACGGTCGTAAGTTGAAATCCATTCAAAATGCTGAATAGAGACTCGGTGGCTAAATGACACGCAAACTCCCCCCTCTGTGCTGCCATCACACAGTCGATTGCTGTGCGAGAGTGATGTGCTGGCTGGCCAAAATTGCGGAGATCGGATTACCTTGCGCGATTATATTTATAAGAAGTTAATTTTTTAGACGCAATACAACAAAATGGCTGCTATAAAACTAGTCCCTCTGGAAATGCTCAATGGAAAGTAAAATTGCAGTCACTCATACGCGGTATAATTGAAATCATATACAGGAAACATCCGACTTACGACCGAGTTCCGTTCCAACCTAAGGGTCGTAAGTCAAAATGGTTGTAAGTCAAAATACATTCAAAATGTTGAATAGACACGCGGTGGCTAAATGACACGCCAACGAGAGTGAGATGCTCGGCTGGCTGGCCAAAATTCTTGTACTACAGTCTGGAGGTCATGGTCGTAAGTACGGGTGGTCGTAAGTCGAGTTAGTCACACTTTTGTCATTTTTTTTAGTTTCTTTTTATTATGTGGATGACAAGGTGTACTTGAGTAGATACAGTCAGTGAAATCAAGTCACTGTATTGATGGGTGGAAGGAGAAAGTAAGTACGAGGAAAAGGGGGACAGAAAAAGCGAGGGAGGGGATTGGGTGGTAGAGGGGGTTCCGCTCCCCTGTTTCACGGCCACTTCCACCAGCAGATACGCGGCCGACGGGAGGGAAGGAATGTTACAGTTTGACTCACCAACCGTTAATCCGCTCTTTGGTACTCGGAAACCTTTCAGGTGGCGGTGGTATGACGTCACTTGTGAAGTGGGATGGGGAGCGATGAGGGGGGGGCGGGGCTTCCGAGCTTTTAAAACGGTGAAATGAAGTTTAAAATTGTCAACACAAAAAAAAAATTGACGTTCAAAGACGTTGACCTCCCGTCAATGTGATCCAGATTGGGGCTTTCTGGGTCACCCACCGGTGGGGAGGCGGTACGGGGCCGGGGAGCTGTGATGATTGATTGCCCTGATGCCAAAAGGCAAAAAAAGTTTAGTTTCAAAATAAAACAGACCAATGGGTCGGCCTCCCCCAAAAAAACTAGACACGTGCTTTCGAAAAATTCTTCAGCGGGAGGACGACGTGGCCATTTTGTTTTTCTTCTTGATCCTTTACAGACAGACACTTGGTAGGTTGAACTACAAGATGGACGCCCGATGCCCGTCCCATCTCCTCTAGTTGATCTTGTCCTGGAAAATGTACAAATTGTTGGTGGCGGCCACGGCAATCACGTTCTCTTTGGGGTGCCAGGCCGTATGCAGGATCTTCTTGTTGAAGTCCAGGCTGTCCACGCTGATCTCGTCCTTCTTCCGTTTGCCGCCAGTGGACACTTTACGGGGCTTTAGCGTCGCTCGCGGTTTGCTGCTTTCCCGCGACGCTTCCAGCGTGATGTCCCGCCGGGTATTTCGGTCGAACATTCGGAAGAAATTGTTGTACGACCCCGTCATGATGGCACTGGGAGAGAGGGAGGCCATTGAATACTAATAATAATAATAATACATTCAATTTATAAGCACCTTTCAAAACTCTCAGGGACACTTTACAAGAAAAATGTTTTTCTGCGGGTGAGCAGAGATTTGCTAACTGAAGCACATGAGTAAATTTTCACAAATAAAGAAAATTAACGTGAAATTAGATCATTTTATAGTCTCCGGCGGTGGTTAGGGAAGAAAAAAAAGAAAAGTACAGACCTGTCACTGCCGTTCCAGCAGCACTCAAACTTGTCAAAGATGCAGTCGTTTTCATACAGGGAGCAGAGTTTGCTGCGAAGGTACTCGTGGACCTCAAGGGAAAACAAAAGCAGACAGAAAATTTGAATCAATATGCGGATAAAAATCGACAGTAAATAATAATAATACATGTCATTTGTAAGCGCCTTTCAAAACTCTCAAGGTCACTTGGATCAGTTTTTCTCTGGGTGAGCAGCGCCAGTGTTCACTCAACCCGGAAGTAACTCAGATAGAATCCTGGCTCGCTAATAGACAGCTAAGTAACTCAGATAGAAAGCTGGCTAGCTAATAGACAGCAAATAGATAGCTAAGTAACTCGGATAGAAAGATAGCTAGCTAACAGACAGCTAATAGATAGCTAAGTAACTCGGATAGAAAGATAGCTAGCTAATAGATAGCCAGCTCGGCCTCCACTCAACCCGGAAGTAACTAAGATAGAAAGCTGGCTAGCTAATAGACAGCTAATAGCTAGCTAAGTAACTCGGATAGAAAGATAGCTAGCTAATAGATAGCTAACAGATAGCCAGCTCAGCCTTCACTCAACCCGGAAGTAACTCAGAAAGCTAGCTAGATAACAGACAGCTAATAGATAGCAAAGTAACTCGGATAGAAAGATAGCTAGCTAAGAGATAGCTAACAGATAGCTAGCGAGGCCTTCACTCAACCCGGAAGTAACTCAGATAGAAAGTAGTTGCGAGACCTGTTGTGGCTCAATATGACTTCACATATAAGGCGCACTACCGTAAAATGTGTAAGGTCATTTTTAGAAGAAAATCAAGGCATTTGATTGCGCCTTATACACCGGAAAGTACGCTTATCCTTTTTCGGAGGGGAGTGGAGGTATCTGTAAACATACCTGATACGTCTCCACAGGCCGGTTCTCCATGTTGAGGTCCCAAACTTTGACAGAGAGGTAGTCACGTGTCATCATGTAGCGCCCGCTATGACTGAATTTGACGTCGGAAATGGACGAGATGATCTCGGAGAAGAAGGAGCGGCTGCTGGGATCCTCGGGCTCCTCGAAGACTACAATGGAGGATGGAAATTAGAAAAAAATAAGAATAATACAGTGATACCTTGGCTTACGAGCTTAATTGGTTCCCAGATAGAGTGTGTAAGGCAAAAAGTCTGTATCCCAAAAATTTATTTCCCATAGGAAACCATTAAAATGAGAATAATCCGTTCCCCAAAAAACATAATTTTCTACTTTTTAATTTTCTAAGCCTTAACACTACACAAAATATACCTTATTTTATGTATAATAAATGTGCTATGGTATTATAATTAAAGAAATAAACTGTACTTTATAATAAAGTTGTTTTATTTACCTTTGTGATGGTCGTTGATGGCTTGATGGAATGGAGTGGCCGCTTTCATCAGCATTAAACACTTGATGAGGAACGTAGCCTTCTTCTTTCACTATCTTGAGGAATGATCCTTTGTAGGTGCTTTCTCTGCCATAATTTTACCTAGTTCCTCACCAATTGTGTTCCGTTAAGCTGGGTTGATAGCTTTTTGCATCAAGTGTACAGATGGATTGTGTGGGTTATTTGTGGAGCCTGATTGATGGGAATTTTAACCTTGCAGTCTACACTCTGGTCTTTGAACTATCACTTCACTATCAACAAGCCGGCTGCCATTTTCTTGTCAGGAGAACGGACTCGTTCGCGAACGACACATCACTCATTGTGGCAGCTCCGTGTGTATCCCGAAAAATAGTTTGTATGCCAAGGTAAAATTTTCATAAATTTAATTAACGTTCGTACACCGAAAAGTTCGTAAGACAAGGCGTTCGTAAACCGAGGTATCACTGTAATAATAAAAGGAAAGATGGCGTGATGATGGCTACTTACACTTGGAATGGCGGTCGCAGAGCGCCGCGGCTCGCATGTCACATAGCCGGATGGTGCCTTTGCTACTGCTGTACACAAATACATTGCATTGGTGGGGGTGGCACTCGGCTGCCGTGATGACTTCCGTCAGCTCCTCCATATTCGCCGGTTTGATGTCTACAATATCTGGGAGGGGGTGCGGGAGGTTAAAGGTGACAACAACAGAGCAGTACCGGAAGCGGCATAATAGAAAACAAAAACAAAACAGAAAAACATTTTTTGTGTTGTCTCTTTTTCTTCCAATTGGTGTCAAACTAAGCACTCAATGGGTTAAGATCTGATCTGTCACATTATTTTGTGGAGCCGGGATAAGCAAATAATAATAATAATACTACTAATAATAACAATAAATTTTTTTTCAAATCTTGTCCATCACCTTCCATGATTCTTGCTGTTGTTAAAGTGCAATATAAATCAATATGCATTGTATTGTATTGTACAAATCTACCAAAATGTCAGTTTCAAACCTAAGAAATTAAAATTTTGCATGTTATGGAATTAATTTTTATCATTAACATGCAGTTTTTTAACACTACCTACTCTCACTGCTTTTCAGTAATTTTTGTATATGTTCTAAATTGATGACAAAAATGCTTATTAACTCATTCACTGCCAGACATGTGCAAAAATGTGTCCACTCATGTGCCAGGGTTATAGTCATTGTCACTCGAATTCCACTACGCACAGAATATTGAGTTTTAGGACTACATAAACATTCAAAGCAGTGTGAGAAATCTTAGATTGTTTTCTTTCATTAAAAAAGTTAATTCCTAAACTTTATGGGTCTGGAGTTATCGCAGCTTGAAATGGGGGCGGGTGTCCAAAATACGATGCAATACATACATATTGGTCTATATAGTGCTTAGCTATTAGCAAGCTATCTATGTGCTGTCTAACTGACTGGCTGGCTAGCTAGCTATTTGCTGTCTATTAGCTGTCTGACTGATTAGCTGGTTATCTAGCTGGCTATCCGCTATCTGTCTGGCTAGCTGTCTAGATATTAACTATCTATTAGCTAGCTAGCTTGCGGGTTGGGTGAACGCTGGCGCATGTGGCTGTCGCTGCTCACCCACAGAAAAACGGATCCTGTGACTGTAAAGTGACCTTGAGAGTTTTGAAAGGTGCTTAGAAATGAAAAGTATTATTATTATTTAACAACAGTTGAAGCTGGAACAAAGCGCTAATGTGGAAACAAAGGGAAATGCTGCCCCTTGTGTGAAAAAAAAAAACATTGCCAGAGGTCTGACCGGCACCTTATCGGCACCCAAGCATGAAAAAAAAAATCCACACAAATTCGGAAATGGCGCTCCACGTCATATTTTCAACTCCCAAATACAGTAAAGTCTCGTTATATCGATATTCAAGGGAGTCCGAAAAAATATCGATATAACCGGGACTATCGATATATCCGACCCTGTTTGCATGTAATTTTCTCCGTGCGTGCATAGAAATAGTATCGATATAACCGGGACTATCGATATATCCGACCCCGTTTGCATGTAATTTTCTCCGTGAGTGCATAGAAATAGTATCGATATAACCGGGACTATCGATATATCCGATATCGATATAACGAGACTTTACTGTAAATAAATAGGAGTCCAGTCCCCCCCGATTCAGCATCGTAGATTTCTACATCCCCGAGTGCCGACTAAAGAATCTCCACAGGCATAGCAAAAGGATACTAAAACTTCTGTCCGTGATTTCCAAGTGCCATAAATTTATTCTTAGGTCATCTGCAGAGAGGTACGTTTCATGGTCGCTATTTACAGAAATGGAATTAATGTGATAGGTGTGAGCGTTTGCAAAGATCCTCCGCGGGCTTGCTTCTACCATGAGATCCATCGGCATTAGCACCGGTACCTGCAAGGCACACGTTAAAAACGGCTCAGTCCCAAAAATAAAATACAGTGATACCTTGGCTTACGAACTTAATTTAAGGTGAAAAAATGTGTACCTCAAAAATTAATTTCCCATAGGAAACCATTAAAATGAGAATAATCTGTTCCCAGGTCCCTATAAAACAAATTTCTACTTTCTAAGCCTTAAAACTACACATAATATACCTTATTTTGTGTATAATAAATGTGCTTGTGTTGATGAGGAACGTAGCCTTCTTTCACCATCTTGAGGAATGATCTCTTGTAGGTGCTTTCTCTGCGATAATTTTACCTAGTTCCTCATCAATCGCGTTGTGTTTAGCTGGGTTGATAGCTTTTTGCAACAAGAGTACAGATGACTTGTGCGGGTTATTTGTGGAGCCTGATTGATGGGAATTTTAACCTTGCAGTCTACACTTTGCCTTTGAACTATCAAAGTTGAAACGAGTCCAAATTTCACTGTTTTCTATCCATTTCGTCACTCTCTCTCTCTGTCGTCTGCCTGTCTCTTTAATGTTTAAACCACCTCCCCTCACTGCTGCGTTCTTGACCAATCACGTGGCTTCAATGGAAGACTGGGGGCGGTGAATAGAGGACCAAAACAAGCCGGCTGCCATTTTCTTTTAGGAGAACGGGCTCGTTCGCGAACACACATCACTCGCTCATTGTGGCAGCTCCGTGTGTATCCCGAAAAATAGTTTGTATGCCAAGGTAAAATCTTCATGAGTTCGTAAACCGAAAAGTTCGTAAGCCAAGGGGTTCGGAGACCGAGGTATCACTGTAAAATAAAATACGAGATAGCAAGATGTGGCGAGTTCAAGTGGACATACCCGTAAAGACGTGATTCTAAAGGGGTCTATAAGTCGGCCGTCTTCATATTTCAGGTTGTAGCCTTCCGCTCGCTTATCTCGTTCGCTTATTTTCCACAATTTAATAGTTTTATCTGATCAAAAAAGAGAAGTCGATTGAGAGATTGCGTCGGTTCGGCGTCGCAGGAAAAAGCCATCTCTTACTTACCGTTTGTTGAAAGTAGAAAGTGAGCAGCATTCTGTTGTGGCAGCCATCGGATTTTATTGATTTTTTCCTCAATTTCTAAACTTTTCAAATAGTCAAATTCGGGCTCGTGACTTTGAAAAGTGCTATAAACGTTGTACTCGCCACGCAGGTGCGGACGATTTTTAGACTGTGAAGCAAAAGAGAGGAAACAATTTAATAATTGTCAGAAGCTAGCTTTCTATCTATTTACTTCCGGGTTGAGTGAACGCTGGCTCGGTGTATTAGCTAACTAACGATCGAGTTAGCTGGCTTTTAGCTATCTAAGTGGCTAGCTAGCTATCTATCTCTGTTGTCTATCCATTGGCTAACTATTAGCTGGCTAGCTAGCTAGCTTTCTATCCATTTACTTCCGGGTTCAGTGAACGCTGGCTGAGTGTATTAGCTAACTAACTATCTAGCAAGCTGGCTATTAGCAATCTATCTGTTGTCTATCCATTAGCTATCTATTAGCTGGCTAGCTAGCTTTCTATCTATTTACTTCCGGGTGACCCTGCGGATTAAACACCAGTGCGCCAAATATGTGAAGTCATATTGAGCTACAACAGGTCTCGCAACTACTTTCTATCTGAGTTACTTCCGGGTTGAGTAAAGGCCTCGCTAGCTATCTGTTAGCTATCTATTAGCTAGCTATCTTTCTATCAGAGTTACTTAGCTATCTATTAGTTGTCTATTAGCTTGCCAGCTTTCTATCTGAGTTACTTCCGGGTTGAGTGAAGCTATCTGTTAGCTATCTATTAGCTAGCTATTCGCTAGCTATCTTTCTATCCGAGTTACTTAGCTATCTATTAGCTGTCTATTAGCTTGCCAACTTTCTATCTGAGTTACTTCCGGGTTGAGTGAAGGCCGAGCTAGCTATCTGTTAGCAATCTGTTAGCTAGCTATCTTTTTATCCGAGTTACTTAGCTATCGATTAGCTGTCTATTAGCTTGCCAGCTTTCTATCTGAGTTACTTCCGGGTTGAGTGAACGCTGTCGCATGTGGCTGCCGCTGCTCACCCACAGTAAAACTCATCCTGTGACTGTAAAGTGTCCTTCAGAGTTTTGAAAGGTGCTTAGAAATCAAATGTATTATTATAAATACGTAACACCCCCTGTCCCAATCTATTCAAGAGGATGAGGAATGTTAAATACCTCCTGCTCGTGTTGAAATATCACAACTCTGCCGCCCTTGTCTCCCGTGGCGAGCAGCTCTCCGGAATAGTTGAATTCAACCGTGGAGATTATGTCGGCTAAAAATAGAAACAACAAGCTGTGGTGATGTGTAAAAATATCTGCATTCAGTTTACAGCTGCAGGCTGGAAAATATCTCTCACAGATCATCGCAAAATTAGCTTCTGTCAAACAAACAAAAAAAAAACATTTTGTATGTGCGCGTTGGTAAAGGGCAATGTGACATTTTTGTGACTTGAAAATGTGATGAAAATCTCTTTTGTGTTAAAGGACAACCGACGCCTCCGGACAAGTTGTGTCCATAATTTGTAAAATCACTTCAAATGACTTCTACTAAGCGTATTTTACAAAGATTCCACCGCATATAGCTATAATGGACGTTTTAAGACTCGCGCTGAATATTCTGGAAGCCTTGTTTTTGAGTTGGTGACGATTCCAGACGTGACGTCACGTCTGGAACTCCCCTGACCGAGAAAGCGACACCCAATGCATTTTGGGTACTTTGTTTGGTCTGAAAACTTCGTGTTGATGGCGAAATTAAAAGGAAAACACGTAAATAACGCAATGGTGAATCGTTGCGTGTTGCACCAAAACGACTATTTGATACGAGTTGACACAAATTCCCAGCAGACAAATCAGACCATTTCCAACAGAGCTTGGGCGCCATCTTGTGCATTTTCTGGGACGCTACACATCAGTCCAGATGCCTCAAAATGACACGGAAGGACTTCTTTAATCGATTGCAAACATTTATGCTTTTCTCAGCAGAACTATTTGAATCATATTCATAACTGGATGAGTAACAAGAAAGCATCTTCTCCGAATCTGAAGCCATTGTTTTGATTCTGGAGCAAGGCAGTTTGTGAAGGAGTATCCTAGCGTGACGTCACGAACAAGGGGGCGGGACTTTCTGAATCGTCCCAGTACCGAGCTCATTTTGTGGCAGTTTTGGGACACTTTAAGTCATCTTTATTGGTGTTTTGCATTTGACAAAAAATATCAGCCTGCGTGTTTTGGGTATTTTAGATGCGATAAAACATTTTTCTGATGTCAGTTAGGAAACAAAAACGGTGTCGGTTGTCCTTTAAGGTCAAACATGTCCGACAGAGCAAATGACAGATGACAACGACAACCATCGAAGCATGTAGTGTAAACAAGGATAGATCCTTGTACACAAGCGGAGTACAAGGACAAAAGGTGTGCCTTTTTTTTCACAGCATGCCGAGTGACCGTTGCACACTCATTTTCTCATCACCAAAACAACATTTTGAAGCACCACCTACACCGTACAACATGATTTTTTTTTTTTACGGAACCGCAAACAACACTGCAGTAATAAGGAATTTATAACTGGATGACCATTTTGTGTTTGGGAGCCTTTTACTGAGCGAGTTGCTTGTTCTGTAGCCACAAAGGGACATAAGTCTTCTTGTGCCGGTCCCAAGCCCGGATAAATACAGAGGGTTGTGTCAGGAAGGGCATCCGGCGTAAAAGCTGGGCCAAAACAAACATGCGTATCATACCTCTGAAGATGGAGGTTACTGATTCGCTGTGGCGACCCCTTGAAGGGAAAAGCCGAAAGGAAAAGAAGATTTTATTCATTGTATTCTATTTGTGATTGTATTTTATTTATTATTGTACTTATGCTTGTCTGTGACTGTAAAGTGTCCTTGGTAGACTTGAAAGGTGCTTAAAATGAAATGTATTATTATGATTATTATTATTATGATTATTATTATTAATTGATGGAATGGAATCTTCAAATGTTGCCATTTTTCTTTTCTTTTGCTTCTATTTTTATAGTCGGTGTAACGATGAGTATATTTTCTGTCAAAGTCTGATTAATTCCCATCACGGGATCAATAAAGTATCTGTCAATCAATCAACGACACAAGCATTCCAAGTTAAAGGGAGCTGAAAGTGCATTTTCAGCTCTTCCAGAAATTCCAAATTAAGGACAACATAGCTTAAAATGTAATGTATTATTATTATTATTATCATCGCTAACTTTTTTGTGAATCAAGCACATTTACTTTCTTCAGCTCTTATTTGTAATAAATTACGACATTATTAGCCTTAAACGTGTTAAGCAGTTTTTTTCTTTATATCCAGATGTAAATAACATACTTTGTTAACTATTAGACGTGCATTATATTTAATTCTGTGAATGAATGAAATACAACGTGATGTCACCCACCAATTTATGGGCGCAGCGCGATGACGTCACACACCCAGGCGCTCCCCCTTTAATAGCCTAGCCGCCATGTAGCATTCGGCTAGCTAGCCGCGCGCACAGTAGCGCCACCGTTTCAACATAAACGGCACGTTCGACACACAAATACACAAACACGCTCCATCCAAGTACCGTAGCCGAGGGCGGCGGTGTCTAAGTAAGCTGTGGCAAACACACAAGAGCGGCTTGCTCTCCCTTCTCCACCATCTCCGTTCTAGTCGAGCGTGCTAGCGAAGCTAACGTTAGCTACATACCTTCCGCAACATCTTCATCTATGGCTCCTTTCACTTGAGAGAAACACCACTGAAAATCATTTCCTCCTGCAACCCCTGAAATGTAGAAAAAGAGAGAATGGTGTCACTTTTGTCGTGACAGCGCGATACCTTTCGACGTGAAATGACTTGACAGTGTCACAGTTTTGACAACTAGCACGCTAGTTAGCCTAGCCAGCTAACTTGCAGTCACACCGGGCCATCTCTCTCTTCTCTCTCACATACACACACGCTCTCACGCATATCTATATATATTTATACACACGCGTACACAAACACACGAGCTAAACAACGCGGTGAATCATTTTGCTTCCCTTCTTCCCCTTAAAGTCGCTCACCCGCCATTGCTTCATTTAGCAGCGCTTTTTGTTGTACACGGCGCGTCCGATGCACAAAACGACGCGCGCGGCTGGCTCGGAGTTAACGGTGAACATCCACGATGACTGCAAAACGCCGGGGCTTCAGGATCTGTCAAGACCACACAAATTATCCGTGATTTTTTTTCTTCTTCTTCCTCCTCTCCCCCCTTTCCAAAATGGCGCATGGGACATGGAGCGGTGACGTCATGCACGCATGCCACCCTCGCGCCCGCGCATCCTGCTTCAGCATCACCAATTGAAGTTCGCTTGTTTGGAATACATTTAGATAAAAAAAAAAATATCGTAAACCTGATGTTATACGATACAGCGGCGTTTGTCTCAAGTTTATCCTCAGTACGAGTGCATCTGAACGAAAATGATTTGATTAAATTGTATTTGTTTGTCTGATTTATGACTGATTTTCACTGTTCCCGTAATGATGAAAAAAATCAATCGTACAACGTCAATGATAATTATGAGCGCTAAATGTACAATTGTCGAATTACTATATCAAAATTTGTAGTAACCTTGAAAATGAACTTCTGTGTCAATTTAATTTCTCGTTTGCATTGAACAAGCGACATGAAATGAATAAATATTATGACACCTGCAAGCGTACCGGATTTCACGGGTGAATGAGCACCACCTTGTGGGCAAAAGACGAACATGCAGAATGCGTCCACCGTGATGCTGGACATCCAGCAGCAATTCATTTGAATAATAATAATAATAATAATAATAATAATAATAATAATAATAATAATAATAACTAGTGCAGCGTGTTCGACCGGAAACAAATTCCCTGTGTGTTCTACATACCTGGCAATAAAGATGATTCTGATTCTGATAATAATACATAATAATATTCTGATAATAATAATACATTTCATTTTAAGCACCTTTCAAAGCTCTCACTCTCCAGAACACTTTGACACCTTTCTTTTTGAGCTACGGGAGTCAAATCACATATTTTATTATCAAGCTAAAATGGATAGAGAAAGGGCATTTGAACATCGGACAATAACATTTATTTTTTTTACATTTTGTTGAATAAAAGCTGTTCTTTATAAAATTGAATGGAAGTCACTTGCTGCAAAATTTACTGTGGCTCAAACAAAATATATGCATGTCTTATTATTAACATTACAACAAACTAAATTGATCAACAACATCAGTGCAGGAACACCTTTGTAAAATAATCATGACCATTCTGTCATAGTAGAACAGTAAAATGTTTCGTGTTAGAAATAGGTTTGAAAAATATAGTATTAAGTACATATGGGTATAAAGACTTAATTAATAATAATATTTCGTCAACTGTTTTTAAAGAGCACTATAAAAAAATCAACAGATGCACATAAAAATGCATTAACAATATTGAATGCAATATTAATATTAATAATAATATAATAATAATAATAATAATTTTCTGGATTAGTAATCAACTTGCGTGTTTTTGATTTATGAATTGTATTTTCGAAGCTAATACGTACTGTGTAAATAAAATAGTCACGTTGCAAACGTTCGCCTTTCACGGTCAATGAGCACCCCCTACAGGGGAAATGACGGCAATGCAGAAAGACTTGATATGACGTCACGACAACGCAACAAATTATAATGGGAAAAGAGTTATCAAGATGTAATCAAAATGAATCAATTGAGAGGGGCGAAAAGGTAAAATATCACATATTAGAAACATTTGAAAGTGGTTTCACAATAATTATTCACCCGTTTCTCAAGTAGGGCTTCGAGTCCAGCTACTTTTCTTCACTGAACGGCATATGCCTGTACGCTAACAATTAGCATCGATGCGGCAAATGGTGCATCAATACGTCAGCAGACATGATAACAATACTCACAGGTCCATATTCGTTTTCCCATTATGTCAACTTTATCTGTAGAGCAATTGTGAAGTGCTATCCCTGGAGTAAAAGTCAGACATAAAAAATACAGTTAAATTAATCAACAAATGACACACAAACAGTAAAAAAACAGAGAGAGAGGGATAGATAGATAGATAGATAGATAGATAGATAGATAGATAGATAGATAGATAGATAGATAGATAGATAGATAGATAGAAGCTAGCTAGTTAGAAGCTAGCTATCTAGCTGGCTAGTTATTTAGCTATCTAGCTGGCTAGTTATTTAGCTATATAGCTATACAGCTATATAGCATGTACGATTGAACCACACACAAAACAATGAGGGGTGTTTTCGAATGTCTTTGTCCACAACAGAAGACTAGGCAACCTTGACTGACCGCACATTTTTTTTTTTTTTTTGGGGGGGGCCTTAATGAGCGCTCTATCCTTGTTGCCGATTGTCGATTGGATTTTTTTTTTGGTCCTTCTCCCTTTTCCTCCAAATTTCAGCGCGCATCGCGAGCGCCGGCGCGCATGCTCGCTTGCTATACGGCTACAGCTTGATCAGGTATAAGGAGAGGTGTTGACTTTATTCCGAGCCTCCAGTAAGACCACTGACTCTGATAGTTCCCTATCCCGCCGGGAATTCATTATAAGACAGCTAGAGGCTGCTTGTGGACCGCTCCCCGCGCTCGGCCGTATGTTAACGTGTCGCTGTGGCGCTGGGCGAACGTGGTGCAGCTGCTTTCTCTGGCTGTGGGCAACCTGGAGAGATTGATTGGGTGAGCCTTCTGTTTCATCCAGGATCAGGGCCACATTCAGCAGACACGACGCCTCCGGAGAAGACGCCATTTTCCGAGGAAAATATGGCTCATTACCAGCGCTGGCAAAATGAAGGTGTATTGACTTTTCTTTTCTTCACACCCCTTGTCTTTTTGAAAGCACACAACACACCTATTGTTTGTTTAAGCTGTCTCAAAAAACATTTTTTAGACATTCGCATCATGTATTTATTGTGTATTCAGTCTTCAAAATCAAACATAGCACAAGTCGACTATTTTTAAAATACAGTGATACCTCGGTTTACGAACGCCTTGTCTTACAAACTTTTCGGTTTACGAACGTTACATTTATGAAAATATTACCTTGGCGTACAAACTATTTTTCGGGATACACACGGAGCGCCACAATGCGTGATGTGCCGTTGGAGACCGAGCCCGTTCTCCTAACAAGAAAATGGCAGCCGACTGTTTTTGTCCTCTATTCCCCGCCCCCAGTCTTCGGTTAAAGCCACGTGATTGGTCAAGAACGCAGCAGTGAGGGGAGGTGGTTTAAACATTAAAGAGATATGCAGACGACAGAGAGAGAGTGAGAAAATGGTTAGAAAATGGTGACATTTGGAATTGTTTCAACTTTGATAGTTCAAAAGCAGAGTGTAGACTGCAAGGTTAAAATTCCCATCAATCAAGCTCCACAAATAACCCACAAAAGCAATCTGTACACTTGATGAAAAAAGCTATCAACCCAGCTAAATAGAACACAATTGATGAGGAACTAGATAAAATTATCACAGAAAAAGCCCCTACAAGGGATCATTCCTCAATATGGTGAAAGAAGAAGGCTATGTTCCTCATCAAGTGTTTAATGCTAATGAAACGGCCACTCCATTCCAGCAAGCCATCAACGACCATCACAAAGGTAAATAAAATGACTTTATTATACAGTACAGTTTATTTCTCTAATTATAATACCCCCTCACCCCTATAGTAAATTCGGTTAAAATATCATTTTACTTTTTATGTTATGTACTTTTTCCTCTCATTAACCACGCACACATGCACACAAACACCCACAGTGAGTAAAAAGTGTGTATCCAAGTGAAATGAAAATACACAGCAAAAAATCATTTTGGGTGAATTTGTGAGGACCTTTCTGAAACTTTAACAGATGCATATGTAGACCATCTAGAAGCCTTTAGAATGAAAAACTTGTGAGGACCGGCCAAAAGATCCTCACTTGTCAAAAATGTCCTCACTGCATATGGTATAAAATGTTAGTGGTCCTCACAAGACTAGTCATACAAACACATTCCTGTTTCAAAGGCTTTGTGAGGTCCAGATACCACCAGGAGTGAGGACCACCGTTGCTCATAAGTTTAGAGAAGAACTTGTGTTACATTTGAACACTAAATGTCACCCCGTTTCCAACTTCAACTTCTTTAAAAACAAAGAAATAAAAAGTGGACTTGAAACTGAAATAACAGCAGGAGTGAGGTTTCTGAATGGGTGCATTCAAAGTCCTCACCCCTGTAGTGAATTCGGTTAAAATATCGTTTTACTTTTTGTGGTATGAACTTTGTCGTCTCATTAACACACACACACACACACACACACACACACACACACACACACACACACACACACACACACACACACACTGAGTAAAAAGCGAGTATATCCAAGTGAAATGAAAATACACAGCAAAAAATCATTTTGGGTGAATTTGTGAGGACCTTTCTGAAACTTTAACAGATGCATGTGTAGACCATCTAGAAGCCTTTAGAATGAAAAACTTGTGAGGACCGGCCAAAAATGTCCTGACTACGTATGGTATAAAATGTTTGTGGTCCTCACAAGACCAGTCATACAAACACACTCACACGAACACACAGAAAGCCCTTCCCCCATGTTTGGTCCATCAGACAGTTTTGAAAACTAACCATTGCTGCGCTTAGGGGCATGAAGCTGTGTCCAGGCACACAAACACACGTACCGAAGCAGCAAAAGACAAACATAATTAATTATTCAATACTCTTGTTTTTTTTTTTTTTTTTACCCAGATCATTTTGGCTACATTGTCTCTATAGCATCCGTCCTCCTTGGACAAGCTGGAAGCCAGGAGGGCCTGGCAGATGAGCCAGCTTGAGGTCCTTGATATGATTTGCATACGTAGACCACCGAAGGTCAGACGTGGAGGACGCGCCTCTGATTTCACCCTTCATGTAAGCTTTTTTTTCCTTTTTTTATGGACATGCTTTTTTTTTTACTCACACCGCAAACAAGGACAAACCCAGATGTGTTTTTTTGTTGTTGTCTGTTTTCCACAACATAACCACACGTTTCCATGCAAAAAAGTGTGAACAAAAGTCAATCTGTCATCACGTTAAGATGAAAAAAACAGTAGATTTACTCAAAATTGTTTTTTTTTTCTGCTGCCATTTGCAAAAAAAAAAATCAACTAATAATTGACAGCAACAGATTGATGCCACAACATGGCGGCAAATCACTGCTTTTCTATCGAGCGTAGCTACACAAATTAATAAAATATGCAAACGTGAATAATACGAATAATAAATCAGCTGAACAAAGTAGCTGGTGTCAATAAAGTTCCTCTTATACTTCAACTTAGTACACACACAATATATATATATATACATAAAAAGGCTTTTTAGCAAATGATTGAACAGTAAATTCACAAGTAGTGACTGGACAATAAGTGGAGAACACAATTTTGAAGGCTAACCGAGTGCTAATGCTAACCGATAGCTAGCTGTTGACTGACTAGCTTATTGTTACTTGTTTTAAAGTGTGGTATGTTTTCATAGAAGGTATTACATTTTACAAAGCTGTTGATTTTGTTATTTTACAATCCAATACATATAATATTAATAATAATAATACATTTCATTCATAAGCGCCTTTAAAAACTTTCAAGGTCACTTTAATGGCGCCACTCAACCCGGAATAACTCAAATAGATAGAGAGCTAGCTAGCTAGCTAACTGATAGATAGCTAATTGATTGATAGCTAGCTAGCTAATAAATAACTAGCTAGATAGCCAGATGGGTAGCTAGATAGCCAGCAGATACCCAGTTAGATAGCGAATAGATAGCAAATATTATAATATATAATATAATATATTGATTTATATAGCGCTTTAACAACAGCTGAAGCTGTAACAAAGCGCCGAACAAGGACAACTATTATACACAGGAAATAAAGCAGTCAAAAAATAATTGAAATATGTATTTATCTAATTTTTGAAAATGTTTTTTTTTACCTAGTGTATACAAGTTGTCAGTTTTTTTTTGTGGTTGGGGGTTCAATTACGTCACATGAGCAAACCTGTTTGTTCAACTAGCAAATCACATCCGGAGTTATCCGTATACATTAAAACAATGACGTATTTTATCGACACGTTTCATTGATATTATGAGATGAATATTAAATTTGACGTAAACGTATCAAAAGGTGAATGCGGGTCGTGTCCACGAAGATCCCGGTATCAAACGCACAGCCTACCAACTGCTTTATTTTATTTTTGCATTAAGTTTTGAATACAGTACGATACTTTGACCACTAGATGGCAGTATGTCACTGATTATTTGTCAACAGTGATTTTTTTTTTGTTTCCTTTTTTAAAATGACAATGAAGGCCACCAACGACTTTTAAACATTACGACATTGCATCGGTGATTACACTCGATTCAACATTTAATTTAATTTGTTTTTTTTCACGGCGCAGCAATATTAAGCGTCTACTCGGGTTGACTTATTTTTTTTTTTTGGGGGGGGACGACGACTGGTTTATTTGGACGTCACATCAAATATATCGTGAAGATAACGAAAAAGAAGAGAAGGTGGAAGAAAAAAAAAATCAATGAATCACAGTGAGAAGAAATATTAGACGCTGATCCTTTACAGAAAGCATGTCCTTGTAAAACGATCACATTGTAAATAAGATGGGTTAAATTGCACTTGTAGCTCGCTTTTCCAACAGTCGGTCTATTCTCTCGGGGTGACGGTGGGGGGGTCGAAGTGAGTACTGCACACTCTTCCTTCTAATAACGCTGGCAGACAATAAGAAACCCGGCTCATAATGTACCCCCCCTACTCTGTACAGAACACGTATTGTGGGGGGGTATGATCTGGGAGGAGGTTCGGGGGTGGCTTAGCAGCTAATAAAGTGGCAAGTCGTCAAATCCATGTGAGAAGAGCGAGGCGCCACAGGGACCTTTCATAACACTTGTATACGCAGGTTCAAGCGCAGTGTAAAGGTTACACGTCGGCATTGTACGCGCGAGCGCACCTGATGGTTCGCCGTAAGCCTCGCCTCATTTCCAAGGCCGACTTTTCTCATTTGAACGAGAGCCATTGAATAATTCCGAGGCCCCATGAATGTTTCACACGCGATATACAAAATTGACCGCGTTCGAATGAATCGGCCTTTGTTGGATTTCCCCGTTAAAGGACAACCGACACCGTTTTTTTTGTTTCCTAACTGACACCAGAAAAACGTTTTATAGCATCTAAAATACCCAAAACACGTAGGCCGATATTTTTAGTCAAATAAAAAACACCAATAAGAATGACTTAAAGGACAACCGACGTGTCCATAATTTGTAAAAGGGCTTCAAATGACTTCGACTGAGCGTATTTTAATAAGATTCTACCGCATATATCTATATTTTACGTTTTAAGACTCACTTTGAATATTCAGGAAGTCTTGTTTTTGAGTTGGTGACGAGTCCGTACGTGACGTCATGAAAGAACCGCCCCCTGACCGAAAAAAGACGCATTGTAGCCACCACATCAATGTGTTTTGCTGTACATGTTTGGTCTGAGAACCGCGTTGCACCCAAAAGCCGCCGGAAGAGGGCATCCAAGCTCCATATAAGGAATTTATCAGCCTGTGGAAGCGGAGGTGGCCACTGGAGGTCGCCATTGTGTGCCTCTTTTTTTTGGGGGTGAGAGATTTGCCCCCAATGTTGCCTCAAAATGGCACATATAATTCTTTACTTGATTGCAAACATGTATGCTTTCCTCTTCCGAACTATTTGAATCATATTCATAACTGGATGAGTAACAAGAAAGCATATTCTCCGAATCTGAAGCCATTGTTTGGATTCTCCAGCAATGCACGACGTCTTGGCGTGACGTCACGAACTGGGGGCGGGACTTTCTGAAAATGCCCAATTCGCAGCTCAATCTTTATTGGTGTTTTGCATTTGAATAAAAATATCATCCTGCGTGTTTTGGGTATTTTAGATGCTATAAAACGGTTTTCTGATGTCAGTTAGTAAACAAAAAAGTGATGTCGGTTGTCCTTTAAAGTCGTTTTTATGCAATCGATGAAAGAATTTATTCCGCGCCATTTTGAGGCAACATTGGGGAGAAATGTATCACCAAAAAAGAGGCAGAAAATGGCGACCAAGCACCGTGTGAGGAATTAATCAGCCCGTTTCCACAGGCTGATAAATTCCTTACATGGAGCTTGGTCGCCCTCTTCTGGCTCTTTTTTGGTGCAACACAACGTTTTCAGACCAAACAAGTACAGCAAAATGCATTGACGTGACGGAAGGACCACTACAATGTGTCCTTTTTTCGGTCAGGGGCGTTTCTTCAGTGACGTCACGTACGGACTCGTCACCAACTCAAAAACAAGACTTGCTGAATATTCAGCGCGAGTCTTAAAAGGTAAAATATCGCTACATGCGGTGGAATCTTTGTAAAATACGCTCAGTAGAAGTCATTTGAAGTGAATTTACAAATTATGAACACAACTTGTCCGGAGACGCGGGAGCTTTTCACTTTCTAATGTGGAATCGGGGGCCGTCCGGGCCTTTAACCAAAACAAAATGTCGCTAATTAGCCCGCACCGCCCGGTTCCGTACTGTCCTTCACGGGAGCGCAAGACGTTCTCCCGCGGCATTTTCAACCCACTTTGTTCGCCGGGGTCTTTGATCCACACGATTCCAGTTAACGTTACACCCAAATGCGTTGCAAGTTGAAACTTTGGCTATTGTCACCGGGCGGAACTTTATACCCGTGGCTCCTTTTGGCTTTTGTCCCTCCCTTTTTAGCGACGGAACTCTCCTAGCGTAGCGGACAAAAGGCTACTCACGACAACCATTTTATCATCTCCCCCGACGTGATAGCCGAATGCTAACGTGGAACAATTGAGATATCGGGAGCGATTGTGAGTACCCGAAGCGGCGCTTAGTTGGTAAAAAAGTGGTTAGCATTTAGCGGAAGGGAGTCACGATGTGGGATGTTGTCCAAAATTGGACATTTTGGATGCATAAATAGGCAAATTGGTCAGTTTGATACTGTATTATTTTGTTTAAGCTATCATGCTAGCTAACAAGTTTGTCAGTTTCTACTGATTTTCAGACGACTAAATGCTAACATTAAATACTACTACTCATAATAATAATAACAACAACAACAACAACAACAACAATAATAATAATAATAATAATAATAAGAAGAAGAAGAAGAAGAAGAATAAGAAGAAGAAGAAGAAGAAGAAGAAGAAGAAGAGCTAGCTAACAAGTTTGTCAGTTTCTACTGATTTTCAGACGACTAAATGCTAACCTCAAATACTACTACTACTACTACTACTAATAATAATAATAATAATACATTTCATTTTAAACGCCTTTCAAAGCTGTTTCATAATAATAATAATAATAATAATAAGAAGAAGAAGAAGAACGGTTCAAGCGTGATACTACTACTACTACTATCACTACTACTACTACTACTACTACTACTAGTACTACTACTAATAATACATTTCATTTTAGGCACCTTTCAAAGCTCTCAAGGACACTTTCATAATAATATTATTATTATTATTAATAATGATAATAATAATAATAATAACAAGAAGAAGAAGAACGGTTCAAGCGTGATTCTACTACTACTACTACTACTACTACTACTACTAATAATAATAATAATAATAATAATAATGATAATAATAATAATAATAATAAGAATAAAACATTTTATTTCTAAGCGCCTTTACATTGTGGTTGTAGCCTAAATTCAATCATGTATTTCTTCATGTATTTAGGAAACAATTTTTGTAAGTAGCTACTTAAAAATCACTCTTCTATTATTTACTTATTGTAAGCTAGCTTAAAAAACAATGAGCATATTAGCACGTGTTTACAATTTGCTAACTACAACCTAATGGCTGTTCCGCAAATTATATTTGTCGGACATTGTCAAAACAAACCTCAAATTAGTGTTTTTTTTATTAAATAAATGACTTGTTATGTTTTAACAAGCTAGTCTCATAAAGCCGCCGGTAAAATTGTCGTCACTGATGTTAGCAATTAGCTCGTCAACGCCAAAAGATGACCATAAACGGTTTGAGCGTGCGTTTCCGTCATGTTTGTTGCGCGCGGATGTTTTCGCCGTTGTTGTTCGAGGGAGCATGTCGCTGCTAAACTGAACGGAACGTTTTTTTTTTTTTTTTTTTAGCGTCACGCTAATCTGCCGCACTTAAATGCAACAACAACATGTCGGCTCGTGCGTGTAAAGTGCCGCTACGCCGTATAATCGGCATTGGCGTCGTGCGAGTGAAACATTCATGGGCGCACTCCGTCGGTTCAATATTTCATTTGTCGACAAAGACGACATTGCGGAGCAGATGCTCAAACTTTTCCTCAGGAGAGACAAAGTCACTTTCACATGCGCGGTAGAACAAAGGACCGTGTGAAACATTTTTCGCGGCCTCTCGCTAAGTCATCCACCCATCCATCCTCCCACACACACGTAGACGTATGAACCGAAGAGCACAGAAATAGACCAAAGGCACCAATGCATGTATTCTTTATCCTCAATGAGGATTGCCTAATATTTAGTGATGTGCAAATGAAGCTTCATGAAGCACTCGTGACAGATTTTTGAATAAAGTGTGGATTTTTAACTCATTCACTGCCATTCACGAATTTCTTCATGACGTAGAACGGCATTCCCGAATTCGTTCGGGTTTTGTTTTTTTCATGCTTTGGTGTTGATAAAGCACTAGGCATGGCCTCTGGCAATGTTTTTTTCTTTTCCACAAGAGGACAGCTTTTCCTTTTGTCCCCTCCATGCTAGTACTCTATTCAAGCTTCAGAGCACAGAAATAGACCAAAGGCACCAATGCATGTATTCTTTATCCTCAGTGCGGAATGCAATGAGCAAATGAAGCTTCGTGAAGCACTCAGAGTTTTTTGAATCCTATTGATGGCATACGTGGTTTAAAGATAAAGTGGATTTTTAACTCATTCACGAATTTCTTCATGACGCAGAACGGCATTCCCGAATTTGTTCGGGTTTTGTTTTTTTCATGCTTTGGTGTCGATAAAGCACTAGGCAATGTATTTTCTTTTCCACAAGGGGGCAGCTTTTCCTTTTTTCCATGCTAGTGCTCTATTCTAACTATTACCTAACTGCCTGTCGAGCTATCTGGCTGGCTATCTATTAGTTATATAGTTAGTTGTCTAGCTGTCTATCTATTAGCTATCTATTTGCTATCTATTAGTGAACTGGCCAACTAGCTATCTATCTGGCTGGCTATTAGTTATATAGCTAGTTGTCTAGCTGTCTAGCTGGGTATTAGCTATCTATTATCTTTCTATTAGCTATCCATTTGTTACCTATTAGCTAACTTGCCGACTAGCTAGCGATCTCGCTGGTTATTAGTTATATAGCTAGTTGTTGTCTAGCTGGGTATTAGCTATCTATTAGCTATTTATTTGTTATATATTAGCTAACTGGCCAGCTAGCTAGCTATCTGCTGGCTATCAATTAGTTGTATAGCTAGTTTTCTAGCTGGCTATCTATTGGCTATCTATTAGCTTTCTAGTAGTAATAAATCTCACACACTCTATGTGTTATCTACTAGCTAACTTGCCGACTAGCTAGCGAGCTGGCTGGCTATTAGTTATACATCGAGTTGTCTAGCTGGGTATTAGCTATGTATCAGCTATCTATTTGTGATCTATTAGCTAACTCTCCAGCTAGCTATCTGCTGGCTATCTATTAGTTGTATAGCTATTTGTCTAGCTGGCTATCTATTGGATTTCTATTAGCTTTCTAGTAGTAATAAATGTCACACTTTTATTTTGAAAGAATCACTTTGGAAACCCCTAAAGAGCATTGTAAGTGTAACTTTGGATAGCGCAATGTTTACATCCGGGGGGCAAGTCAAGCCTTTTCACGATCCGCCAAGGTTGCACCCCCTTTGCCTCCATGTCACACGGCGCGATGAAAACCCGACTTCGGCATGTTTACGTTGGGATTTCTTCATCTGCCTTTTAAAGCCCGACGGGCGTGCTTGAAGGTGAAGGGGAGCTAAGATGATGATCCACCCCCGCCCCCCTTCTTCCTCCGAGGAGATTTTCCTCGCGCGCACCCTCGCAGATGTCGACATTTGGTGAGGCGCTGTACACCAAGCCCCAGATTATCAAGCCACTCCTCATCCAAAGTCTGTCGAGCCAAACTCTAGAACCCTTGCTCATACCGCCCCCCCCCCAACCCGGTCCCATCCAGTCCCGCCCCCGGTGTTGTGTAACCCCGATCTTGCTACCTGAACGCGGACCCCGACGTGCTATCGATCAACAGGCGTAGCAGATGGCTCGCACCGCGCGTCCTAATGCCGTTTAAATCCGACAGGAATTGACGAGTGAAATCCCCTTTGCCGGAATTTGGCCGACTTTTTTTTTTGCGCTGCGCTTGTGGGATTCTCAATTGCAAAGTCAAACAAGAATACAAAGGTGGCCAAGGAGCGGAGTGTGGGATTGCAAAGCTGTCGTAAACCAATTTCCAAGCTTTTTTTCCAGGCTTTTTGGTTCATAGCCTCTACTGCCATCTAGTGGTCGACTTCTGTAATGCTGTGTTTTTACATTAGACAATGATATGGCTTGACTAAATGACATATTTCTTCGTTGTTTCTAAGATAAAATAAGATCAGATAACCTGTACTCGTCTGAAAATTGAGAAATTCCAAATTTACAACAGCAATGTTATGAAAGGAATAGGGAAAGTAAATAAACGTAAACAAATATATTTACGTAATATAAATACCAGATTTTCCGGTGTATAAGATGACCCGGCGTCTGATACGAAATAGTGCGTAACACCTTATAATGTGGTGTGTCATATTTGAAAAACTATATATATTATTTATATATCACATTATATATTTTGTAAATTATATTTGGGAAACTTTTGTCATTCATTGATTGACTCGGTCTAATAAAAATGTGACGGATTTTTACTGTTATGGACAAAAATAAAATAACATAATAATAATAATAATAATAATATTAAAAATGAAATAAAATAAAATAAAATAGTCACCCTACTACTACTACTACTAATACTAGTAATAATAATAATAATAATAATAATAATAATAATAATACTACTATCAATAATAATAATCATCATCATCAATCATCAATAATAATAGTCATCATCATAATAATTATTATTAATAATAATAATAATAATAATAATAATACTAGTACTAATATGGAACTGTATAGTGCCACTTAGCAGTTTTTTTGACGACGATACTAGTGCAGCGTGTTCTACCGGAAACAAATTCCTTGTGTGTTCTACATACTTGGCAATAAAGATGATTCTGATTCTGATTCTGATATAATCATAATACTACTACTACCAATAATAATAATAATAATAATACTCACAATAAAATGCTAATAATAAAATAAATAATACAAATAATAATAATAATAATAATAATTAAATATATTATTATTATAACATAAAATCAACATGTTTTTTATTTAATTGTTTACATTTTTAACAGTACACAAATATCTTATTTTCTTGTGTATAAAGCACATCCGTCTTATACACAGAAAAATATGATGTATTTATGTATTATATTCAGAAAACTTTTTTTCAATCATTGAAGGTGCGCCTTATAGTCCAGTGCGCCTTATATATGGAAAAAAAATTACAAATACACAATTCTTTGGGGGTGCGCCTTATACTCCGGTGCGTCTTATATACCGGGAAATACGGGTATATTTTTCCACAATATGCCACAGGGTGGCGCCAAAGCGATTCTTTCATATTAGACGAAGGCCGCGGACGTTGTGAGCCGAAACTCGGCAAGCCAAAAACACCATAAAACATTCCGAGTTAGTAAACGGTGCACAATCCACCATTTTGCGGCCGTAGCCAAGGAATATTTCCGACTTTACGGACGACGACACGGTATGAGTAGATTCCAATGTCGGTTACGTCGTTGTCGTAGGAAGGGGAAATTCTGTGGTTAAAAACGAAGACAGGAAGAAGCAGACGGGGCCAAACGTACTCTGGGGTGGGGGGTGGGGGGGTTGACGATGTTGACTCGCATCAATCTCGCTTAGCTTTCCCAGAGTGAGCCAACATCCTCCGCACTCTCCTGCGGCCGCCCCTCCCCGGAACGGCGCTCCCCTTCCCACTGGAAAGTAGGCCAAGTGAGCGCCAGGGTTTTTTTTTTTTTTTTTTTTTTTTTTTTTTTTTTTTAAGATGATCACTTCGACCGTGTGTGTGTGAGTGTTTGTATGAGTAGTCTTGTGAGGATCACTAACATTTTATACCATACGTAGTGAGGACATTTTTGACCTTTGGGTCGGTCCTCACAAGTTTTTCATTCTAAAGGCTTCTAGAGGGTCTATATATGCACCTGTTAAAGTTTCAGAGAGGTCCTCACAAATTTACCCAAAATGATTTTTGGTGTATATTTTATTTTCACTTATATACACACACTTTTTACTTACTGTGTGTGTATATGTTTGTGTGTGCGTGGTTAATGAGAAGAAAAAGTTCATACCACAAAAAGTAAAACGATATTTTAACCAAATTCACTACAGGGGTGAGGACTTTATATGTACATTTAGTGTTCTCTAAATTTATCAGCAACAGTGGTCATCACTCCTTACAAGGAGTGATCCGGGCCTCAAAAAACCATTGAAACGGTGTGTGTGTGTGTGTGGTTAATTAGAGGAAAAAGTTCATACCACAAAAAAGTAAAACGATGTTTTAACCAAATTCACTGTCGCGGTGAGGACTTTGAATGTACCCATTCAGAAACCTCATTCCTGCTGTTATTTCAGTTTCAAGTCCACTTTTTATTTCTTTGTTTTTTAAAGAAGTTGAAGTGGGAAATGGGGTGACATTTAGTGTTCAAATGTAACACTAGTTCTTCTCTAAACTTATCAGCAACGGTGGTCCTCACTCCTTATCTGGAGTTATCTGGACCTCACCAAACCATTGAAACAGGAATGTGTGTGTAATGTGTGTGTGTGTGTGTGTGTGTGTGTGTGTGTGTGTGTGTGTGTGTGTGTGTGTGTGTGTGTGTGTGTGTGTGTGTGTGTGTGTGTGTGTGTGTGTTTGGGCGTGTACATGTACTCGCTTAGGACAAGCTATTCATGTGGTGTGGAGAACAAAGAGCAGCATTATACAATTTTACGGGAGGGAAAACAAGGCCTCTTGAAACAAAGACAACTAAAAACAAAATGTAGATTTCCAATTCATTGACTTCCTCTTTTTCCACCTCTTGGAATAAAAAAAAAATGGTCCCCTGCCAATCACACCACTGCAGGTTTATTGTGCGGATTATTTTAGTGTTCGCTCTGTCTCGGGTTTTCACCTTGACTCCTGTGACATCACAATTAACATTTCTGTTAATAGCGACGCACCTCGGCGTTTGGCGCCGATGCCGGCGGAGTGCAAGAAGTCGCTACGCGTCGCTGAAGGGGAAAAAAAAAATATCAAAACACACACACACACACACACACACACACACACACACACACACACACACACACACACACACACACACACACACACACACACACACACACACACACACACACACACACACACACACATATAAAATGGAGGCGCGTGTTCATCAGCACCACGTCGCCAATAATGATGTAAAATGAATTCTTGCACGTGAAGAGAAGAATAGCAAAAGTGGTTAAATCCAAAGCCATAAAAAAATAAGAATACAAAATAAAAAGTCAGGTGAAAGTGTAAAAATGAAATTGGGAATAAGGAATTGAGTCAGAGGAATTTACTAGTTCCATTCTACTACAATTTTTTCATGTCATTTGTCACATGGGCTTAATTATACTAAACGTTTAAATAGCCTACGTGGTTTAAAAACAAAAAAAAAATAGTTATATCAACTATAAAATTTCATGGAAATAAATTTTGCTTACTAAAGGGGTCGTTGTTAATATTTTTTTTGGGGGGTTGGAGGTGTCACAATTTGCAAGGTGGTGGACCCTAAAAAAAGCAGGAAGCAGGGCGTATATGTCAAATTGTATTAAATAAAGTCAGCAGGAACAAAATCTCAAACAACTAAGTCATCAAAACAGAAAAATGTCCAAAGTAGCAAACAAAACCATGACTAAAACTAAGCAAACCAGATAAGACGAAAACAAACCTAACGGGGTGAAATAAACAATTACCCGACACAGAGTGGTCGTGTCGGTAAGTCCTTTTATATTCCACTAATGACAAACAGGTGTGCAGTAGCAGGTGGAACCCTACAGTGCCACCCATTGGTCACAAACCGAAAATAAAAATAGGCGAGTGAACTCAAAATTTCAAGGAAATAAATTTCTAGCCAATTTTTGATTGGGCAATTATTAATAATAACAACAACAACAACAATAATAATAATAATAATTATTATTATTTGTTTAAGTGGTTACTGAGGTTATTACGTATTATTATTATTATTAATAATAATAATAATAATAATCAGCTTTATTGGCAAATATGCTAACTTTGACTTTAACTTGTAATAATAATAATAATAATAATAATAATAATAATAATAATAATAATAATTATTATTATTATTATTGTAATAATAATAATAATAATAATAATAATAATAATAATAATCACGTCAAAGTCAAAGTTAGCATATTTGACAATAAAGCTGACTTTGACGTGATTATTATTATTATTATTATTATTATTATTATTATTATTATTAGCATTATACTTTCAGATCCTTTTTTTAAATTTATCAGTATATTTTTGAATGATATTTTTGAATGAGTATTTTGTAGTTGACAAAAAAAGACCCCAAAAAATAAATAATAAGAATAAAAAATATATAATAATACAAAAATAAAAATAAATATAAAAAATAATAATGAATAAATAAATAAATAATGGTAATAATAAATAATAATAATAATAATAATAATAATAATAATAATAATAATAATAATAATAATAATAATAATAATAATAATACATGACAGTCACAGACAAGCATAGGTACTAGAATAATAGAAATACAATCACAAAATAGAATACAATAAATAAAATACAATTATAAACAGAAACAAGAGAGAGAGCTACACAGAAAATTCATTTTTACGTAGGTGCGCCGTAAATCCTTCTGACTTTTCGCCGTCTCAAGAATTACGAGTCGGGTCAGCAAAGTTCCATACTTTAAGTTTTCCCCCTTGGAGTGTAATACACTTCCCAAGTTTTATTTGCTCTACACTCATGACAAAAAAAAAAAAAAGATTCTCCAGCTTGACGTCTTTAACTCATTCACTGCCATTCCCAAATTCATTCAGGGATTTTAAAATATGACGTAGTGCGCCATTCCCGAATTTGTTCATTTTTTTTTTTCCATACTTGGGTGCCGATAAAGCGCTGGCCATGGCCTCTGGCAATGTTTTTACTTTTCCACAAGGGGGCAGCATTGCGCTTTGTTACAATATCAATATGTATGTATTGTATTTTATGCACCTAAAGGAAAAAATATATATTTTTTTTTTTACAAAAGCTGACCTGATAATACCTTATGTATGGAAACATTTTAAAATACAGTGATACCTCGGTTTTCGACCATAATCCGTTTCAGAAACCTCTTCGAAAATCGATTTCTTCAAAAACCGAAACAGCACTTTCCATTAAAATCAATGTAAAAAATCTTAATCCGTTCAAAGTCTAGAAAACAACTTATTAACTATTTAATCGCATAAACCGGATATAAACTTAATAATAGAGCAAGTCATGTGTAACATTCTATGAAAACAAACTTATTTTCACCAATTTTCTTTCTGCCACGGGCGTGTTGGCACCTATCCCAGCTGTCTTTGAGCAAACAGGGCACACTAACTTTTCAAACCATGCTCTGCTTGCTTTAAATTCATACTATTCAGGAGATCTTAACCAAATATGTTAGCAGTTTTGCAAAAATAAAACAACAACAATATTAATGTTTATATTATATAATAATATATTATCAATGAGACAATGAGGAAGTATAAGGAAGCGGAGGGTAGTCGAGTGCTGCATTCAGATGCACTCAGTTTGGTTGAGAACCAAATTTTGGTTGTATACCGGGGCATAAAAAATATGACATTTTTGGTTGACAACCGAATGGGATGAGAACCGAGACGTTCGAAAACCGAGGTTTGACTGTATGCACATTCATTGATATAATGCGGTGCACCTTATGTATGGAAACATTTTAAATATGTCATTTGTTTGAAGGTGCGCCTTATAGTCCAAAAAAATACTATATTGTATTTTGGATAACCGCCCCCATTTCAAACTCAGATAACTCCAGATCCATATAACTTAGGAATTAACCCTTAGCGCTTTGTTCCGGCTTCAGCTGTTGTTAAACCGCTATATAAACCAATATGTATTGCATTGCATTGTATTTTGGACATCTGCCCTCATTTCAAGCTCATATAACTCCAGACCCATATCATTTAGGAATTAACTTTTTTTCTGATAAAAGAAGAGAGTCTAAGGTTTCTAACGCTGCATTGCATGCTTATGTAGTCCTAAAAATCAATATTCTGTAGGTCCTGGAATTCAAGTGACAATGACGGAAAAAAGAGGTCGGGTGACTAAAAACCATGCATTGTTCTTTTTGGCTAGCAAGGTCGCCTCTTCTCGCGCTTTGACTAAAAGAACTTTTGACTCTTTTAACACCAGTCCTGGCATTTTTCTGCCGACACCTCATATTCTAAACTTCATAAACGAGCCCGTTTTTTTTTTTTTTACTTGTAAATTGACTCATGCTTAATGTTTACGATCACTTATGACGTGTCGCCATGCACTTGCCATGACATCCAAGCCCCGCCCACATATATCACAGGACATTTCTAATCATACCTGTCAACTTTGGCTAATAGCTGCACTTATAAATGATGACAATTCCCTTATAAAAGTTGTTGTTCTCGTACATTATTTGAAATGATATAAAAAAATGCTAACAAGCGCACATGCAGGCAGCTTAAAGAGCAATACGACCATATATATAGTTTTGTGTGTATATATATATATATATATATATATATATATATATATATATATATATATATATATATATATATATATACGCTTACACACTTAATTGGTTCCCAGACAGAGTGTATAAGGCGAAAAGTGTGTATCCCAAAAAATTATTTCCCATAGAAAACCATTAAAATCAGAATAATCCGTTCCCAGGTCTCCATAAAATATAATTTTCAACTAAATAAGCCTTAAAACTACAAAAAAATATACCTTATTCTATGTATAAAAAAATGTGCTATTGTATTGTAATGAAAGAAATACACTGCACTGTATAATAAAGTCATTTTATTTACCTTTGTGGTGGTCGTTGATGGCTTGATGGAATGGGGTGGGAGGTCGGAGGGAATTGCTGTTTGGAAGGAGTCACCATTCCATAAGACTGTAATTAAAGAGATAAACCAGTACATTACAAATACACCAGTACATTATTTGAAATGATTAAAAAAAAACGTATACAATATGAGGAAAACATATAAATGGACAGTTAAATTTGACCTTTTTTTTAAAAAAAAAAAGTATTCGTTTGCCTTGAAATGAATATTTTACTACTTACGGCTGAATAATCACATTTTATTTGCCTTTTTTTCCCCCTCTTTGACACCCATTTAAGAAACACCAACTCAACTTTTATTTAAATCAGTCCCGGATAGCTTCACAAAAGCGGTGATGGACACCAGTGCAATTGGATCGGAGAGGTTGGGGAGGTAGAAAAGGGTCCGAGGGAGGCGGGAGGGGGTCTGCATAAGAGTGATGGCACCCTGGGTATTTTTATTTTTTTTACTTTAGTCATGTGTATTCCAATGGAAAATTTCCAGGGGATATTTTAGATGTTAATAGCCCTGAAGTGGTCTGGGTTTCTTATTTAATTTCTCTCGCCTTCTTTTTAAAAATGTAATTCGCCCACAGAATGTGCCTGCGAGGCTCTAAAAAAATATATATATATATAAAAATATATATATATAATATATATCTCATCATTTCCACAGCAGAATGAAAATGCAAATTGCAAAGCAGGCGTATCGATACCCTTGACACAACTCAACCAGTGCACACAATTAAGTTGGTCACTCAATGTGACGTCATTATGGAAGACCATATTATTAAAAAAAATGTTCATAATAATGATGATTATTATTTTTTTCCACGTTTTGCATATTTCCTACTAGCCTCCCAAAAAAACACAATTTGCCTTTTTTTTCATTAATTACACTCATATCATGTAATAATAAAAATAACACCACTACTAATAATTATGATGATGATTACAACAATGAAAAAAATATAATTATGTACATTTTTTTTTACCCCGAGACTAAAAATATCAACATGGAGATACGGGCATCTGGTGAAAGTGAGAGAAGAAGAAGAAAAAAAATGTTGCCAAAGAGGGGCGCTGTCCGTCTATCAGCTCGACAAAAATCGATCCCATCAACCGCTTCTCGACTAGAATACATTTTAACCCTCCCAGGCGCCCCCCCCCCCCTCCTCCAAAAATCCATAATTTGTCCTTTTTATGTCTCCTTCTAATGTTTTTTTTTTGCGTTTGGAATGAAGATGCTTCTTTTCTTTTTAATTGTGAGCGAAATGTGAGCGCATTTATTTTAATGAACACACACACACACACACACACACACACACACACACACACACACACACACACACACACACACACACACACACACACACACACACAAATAAAATGTTTTGCAATCATGCACCAAAAATGACTTTTGGTGATAAAAAAAATGGAACAAACGCGGGAAGGTAATTATTAAAATGCATGTTAAAATAAAAACGTGTTTTTGGGGGTGGGGTTATGGAGGGGGGGGGCGATGAATCAATGAAAAGATGGGATTTGGAGTGGGGAGCAAAAAAATGACAATTGTAACGCCATAAAAATATGAAAATGTATATTTTCGTGCAGGAAATATGGAAAAAGGGGGGTCATATTTAGAAATTAATGCAAATGCAATAAAAATAATATTTTTGGGGTGGAGTGGAGGGGGTTAAAATAACGATTGCATGCATGGACTAAATTCAAATGAGTCGTCCATTACGTTGACTTTAAAATATGTTCTGATTAAGGAACGCGAGAGAATAATTCAAAATGCTTTTTTTTTTGGGGGGGGGGCGTTATTTTATATTTATAAAGTGAAAAAAACCAAAAAGCATAATCGTACAAAATGAATTATTAAAAAAAAAGCCTTCAAAAAACCCGAATCAATACACGGCAATATTAGAATAGCTTTAAATAAAAGAAACAATCCCTTCAAAATAAAATCAATCGTCAAATACATTCCACTCAATACACCCTCCCATCCCTAAAATCAATAACACACAAAAAATATATCATTTCCAATGCATATAGAAGAGACAAAAAAAACACGCACGTTTTCAGCGTGGGCTGCTTCTCTAATCACTAAGAATTTGCGAGGCACCGTGGGCGTGCATGTAATTAATAATTAATCGACAAAAGATCCTTTTTTCACAAAGCCTGCATTGAGCTACAAAAAAAAAAAAAAACACGCAAAATGGAGGTTTAAAAAAAGCACTTTCGCAACAACAAAAAAATATATGAATCAATAATAATAATAATAATAATAAAAATAATAGTATGTTACATGCACGCGCGTGGGTGTGGAAGTGGGCTGGACAGCTGGGCAGCGGCCGGCTGATTGACTTTGCCGTGACATCTGGGGAGGCCCGCTGGCCCCTGGCACGCGTGGAGGCTGATGTCGGCCATTTACATGCAAATTTTTGGGCGAGATCATGAAGGGCCTCGCCCCGTAAATTCAACACACACACACACACACACACACACACACACACACACACACACACACACACACACACACACACACACACACACACACACACACACACACACACACACACACACACGCGCACACAAAGGCACACCGGAAGCCCTCATTGGGGGTTTGATTGGATATCAGTGGAGGTCAATAGAAGAGTGGGTGGGAGACATTATAGTGAGCGTGACGTGTTTTTTTCCCAGCAAAAAAAAAAAAAAAAAAAAAAAAAAAATCATTTTTTGGATGTTTTTTTTTTTTTAATGCTAAGACCACCATAGTCAAAGGGGGCTCAGCCGACGCCCCTCTTTCCGTCTCTGCACGTCCAGATGGCTGCAGCACACAGATTTGCATTCATTTCCACCGCTAATATGTCCACAACGAGCTAGGTGGGGGGGGGGGGTATTGAGCCAGCTGCATTTGTTGTCAAATACGCTTTAAAAAGACGCTGTCGTTACACCGACACATTGTGCGCGTGCACGCGCGTGATTTTTGCGTGTGTGTGTGTGTGTGTGTGTGTGTGTGTGTGTGTGTGTGTGTGTCGGCTCTTCTCCAGTCAACAGTATCTGATCTCTAAAGAGGATTTGCCTTTTAAAAGAAAAAGGAGGAAGAAAAAAAAAGCCCTCCGACATAAAAGGAAAGGTTAACTTCTTCATAAGCGACTTACGCAGCGTAAAATATGTTCCCTTTTTTTTAAGCATGAGATGTTTGACGATTTTTTTTAGGCGCTCGCAAAGTGTGCAAAGCTCAATTTGGCGATAGATTTTACGCGGAGGTGAAAGCAACAGCTTATAATTCACTTATCTTTGGCAGCAGCTATTAACCCTCAGCACCGGCTAGATAGATTGCTCAGGATGGAGCAGGCGAGGCAAACCACCACCACCACCACCACCACCTCCTCCTTCTTCTTCTTCTACTCCTCTTTCTACCACTAATGAAGCGAACTGCTCGGACAGAGGAGCATGCAAGACAGTTCCTTCAAGAAAGAAAAAAAAAAGATGATGTGTCTGATGATTATGGATTTTTCGCCACTTGCGTAGTAAAAGTAAGACGTCACGTGATACAGGAAGTGTCTTTTTGTTAAAAAACAACAACGATGATGTTACTTAAGATGAATTTTCCATTCGCCTATTAAATAAATAAAATAAATAAAGAACATTAAAAATAAAAGATGATGTCTGATAATTATGGATTTTTAGGCATTTGCGTCGTAAAAGTTAGACGTCACGTGATACAGGAAGTGTAAACGACGACGATCGTACTTAACACGAAACTCACTTAAATTGGTGCGATTATTTTCCTCCCACTTATTAAATACATAAAATAAATAAATAAAAAGAAAACAAATATGACATGTCTGATAATTATAGATTTTTAGGCACCTGCCTCGTAAAAGTAAGACGTCACTTGATACAGGAAGTGTCATTTTGTCAAAAAACGACGACGATCGTACTTAACACGAAACTCACTTAAATTGGTGCGATTATTTTCCTCCCACTTATTAAATACATAAAATAAATAAAATAAAAAGAAAACAGAAATGACGTGTCTGATAATTATGGATTTTTAGGCACCTGCGTCGTAAAAGTAAGAAGTCACGTGATACAGGAAGTGTCATGTCAAAAACAACGATGAACACGAAACCGTAACTTAAAATCAGTGCTGTTATTTTCCTCCCACCTATTAAATGCCTAAAATAAATAAAATAAACATATACAAAGAAAACCGAGATGACGTGTTTGATAATTATGGATTTTTTGGCATTTGAGTAACACGTCACGTGATACAGGAAGTGTCTTTTTGGCCGCCTAAAAAACGATAATGGGACTTAACACAAAATCTCCATTTAAATTGCTATTATTTTCCAGTCGTCTATTAAGTAAATGAAATAAATAAAGAAAAGGATGATGTGTGTGATGATTATAGATTTTTCGGCACCTGCGAAGCTAAAGTAAGACGTCACGCGATTCAGGAAGTGTCCCTTTGCCAGTCTAAAAAAACAAGGTATGTAACACGAAACCGTAACTTAAATCGGTGCTATTATTTTCTTCCCGCCTATTAAATAAGTAAACTACATAAATAAAAACAAAATAAAACTCACCACATCGGAGGGGCCTACAATGGAAGAGGTGGCGAAAAGTGAAAAAACAAAAAAATCGCTCTCCCGCTCCTCCCGCGCTTTGGAAACAGGAAGCGTCACACTTCCGTATATGGCCAAAGCCCCGCCTATTCACACCGTCATCCAGTGACGGCCCCTCTCCCGTGGGTTTAGAGTTTTGGCTCCCGGGAAAGAGTGCAGTCCTCGGGGGAAGAGGGCTTAGTTTTGCATGTTCCCATCCAGCGTGCGCCACGCCGCCGCCGCCGCCGCTGCCTCCGCCACGCCAACGGGGCCCTTCGTCTCCTCTACCAGCGACGCCATTTGTACATTTCGCGCTTAGCGTGGAACACGTTCCACTGGCAGCTCAGCGTTTGGAGTGTTTTTATTTTTTTTTTTACTTTTTCCTCCCTCCACCGCCACGAGTGGGGCTTTCTTTTTTTTAACATACATATTTTTTTTCTTTCTCCCGTCAAGTCCTGAAGGTTTTGGACGCCGGTGCTTCGGGGATGTGTCCACTTTGAGAGCGGCATCACCCACGAACACAATCGTTTTTTTTAAAAAATTTCGCTACGCATAAAAAAAAAGAACATATTTTTTTACGCTCGTGTGTATGTGTGGATATCTCTCTTAACCCACTCGAGCACTTTTGAGAATTGTTCACAGCGGACGGAGAGACGAGGGAGAGCGGACCTGTGTGGACTTTTTTTTTATTTTGGACGGATAAGCCAACACGCGTGGCGTGGACCCTTATTCCCCCCTCTTATCCCATCCCAGTCCCACCACCACCACCTTTTTTTTTGTAATCTTTGCCACCCCACGCAGGAGCCTCGATGTTTGGGATTCAGGAGACGATACCGCGGGGCGGTACGACCATGAAGGAGGAACCGCTCGGCGGGCTCAACTCGGTGCGCTCGTGGATGCACACTGCCGGGGTCGTGGACGCCAATACAGCCGCGCAAAGGTACAAACACCCGGGTGACCCACCACCCATTCCCGTCAAAATAAAATAAAATACAAAATAAAACACCTAAACTTGAATCTCGGCAAGTGGACTCTTTTTGATGTTCGTGGTGAAAACATCTTCCACGATCAGAAAAGAATCCAAAATGCCGAGATGGTAATACGTTTGAGGAACCGGAACGAAGTGACCTCCACCCCACTCCCACACTCGTGTCCTTGTTATTCACTCCCTCCTCACAGTGGAGTCGGCCTGGCCCGGGCGCACTACGAGAAGCAACCCCCGTCCAATCTCAGAAAGTCCAATTTCTTCCACTTCGTACTCGCCTTGTACGACAGGCAGGGGCAGCCCGTGGAAATCGAGAGGACGGCTTTTGTCGACTTTGTGGAGAAAGAAAAAGTAAGACACCCTAATTATTTCACAAAAATATTTTTTTGTTAATTTATTCCCTGACTGATTTTTTTTGTATCCCCCTTACAGGAACCAACCAGTGAAAAAACCAACAATGGGATACATTACAAACTCCAGTTATTGTACAGTAACGGTAAGTCGACTGAATACCCCCCCCCCCCAAAAAAAAAAAAAAAAAAATCCTAATAACAATACTTTTAATTTGTTAATTTATATCCAACCCAACTTCCTGTCTTCCTCCAGGCGTCAGAACAGAACAGGATCTTTACATTCGGCTAATCGATTCCATGACCAAACAGGTAAGTTGCATGGATGAAAACGCGCGCACGTGTATGCATGGTAAGGAGTGGGGGGTGTGACACAAAAAGAAAAACAAACACCACACAAAAATAATCCCCATAATAATAATCATTAACAATAACAAGAAAGATTCAATAAAAGCTGCAAGTTGAAAGCCTGCAGGGCTCACTTCAACCCCCCCCCCTCCCAATATTAAAAATTCAAACACGCCGAGCCGATCGTGTTTCTCCAGGTGAAAACTGCCAGAAAATAAGAGTAAGAAATACATATTTTATTCAACACGTGCTCATTTTATTAGATTTTTTTAATGATAAAAATATACGCAAAAACAACGCACCGCCTATTTTGTATCCAAATTATGGCGTTGATATTTTCTCGTTATTCATATTTTCTTCCCGTAAATTTAAGAAATAGCGCCGTGCCGGAAAAGCCCCTTACACACACTCGCACACGCACGCGCTCACACACACACATTCCTACACCAATGATCCGAGTCAATGACGCAGAACAAGCAATTTATGGATTTCGGTTGCCTCGGTTGCAAAATGGCCACATCAATCAAAAGCAATAGGGTTACGGAAACATGTTCAAATAAAATTAAACAAATGGAGGGGTGGAAAAGCGGGGGGAGAGGTGAAAAATCAATTTTGATATGTTACGTTTACCCCCCCCCACCCACGCACCACGTTTGTATTTTTTCGGAAAAGCGACACTAAAAAAATAAACAGTAACATCAAAATGGCGGCCGTAAATTGGCTTGTTGTTCTTTTGGCTTTGTTGACTTTTTCTTTGTAATCTAAAAATAAAAAAGGGGCGCCGTCGGAGGATAAGGAGGACTGAGTCTCCTTAGAAACGGCAAAAAAAGATGAGAATAAGGATGAGGAGGAGGGATGGAGGGCGGCACAAGTGATCGCTCCACGCCATCTGTTTCAGCCAATGCTCAAAAATTACTCGAGCGTACAGCAGCCAGACAGCCGTGCGTTTTATCCACAGAAAAGATCATTGTTAGCGGCTCCAAAAATAAACAACAGATTGCCCATTAACACTTTCCCCCCAAATATCCCCAGATTATAAGCATATTGATGACACTTCTATTGGAGCGAAAATGCCCCCTCCGTCACCACTATCAACCCCCCACCCCCCGCTGTCAGTTTTAAGTGGATTAAACGAGAGGGAAAACAATACACGTCAAAGTTATTATAATTTAATGTTTTATCAATTACTTTAAAAAACAAACGCGAAAACTAACATTTTTTTAGGTTAATGTATTCGCCTGATAAGAATTGTAAAAAATATATACAGTATATATATTTTTATACAGGCGCCGTTTATGTCTTACCACGAACGAAGGACCCCAAAAAGCGCCTTTCGATATTGACTAAATGTTCGCTAAAATGTTGCTACTTTTAATTTCTAAAGGCCATCATTTACGAGGGCCAAGACAAGAATCCGGAAATGTGCAGAGTTCTTCTGACTCATGAAATCATGTGCAGGTAAGTCCATGATATATATTTTTAAATTATTATGATTTTTTTTGTGTGGTTTTAAATGTAATTTTTAAAAAACGCTTTCGTCTATGACGTGACTCACTAAGAGTGGGTGGCAAGTTTTACGCGATTGTCACACAATGTTTAACGACATGTATATTATATACAATTACATAGTTATAATTGTTCGTCTTTATTTAGTGTTTTTTTTGGGTGGGGGGCGTAACATGATCTGAGCTGTCAGCGATGTTGAGCGAGGCTTTTAGCAATTTGGCACGCATTCGGCAGTCAGGCATGATCACCGATACTAAAACGCCTTTTGTCGTTATTATCACCCCCCCCCCTCCCCCGACCTCCAAATACAACCCCTACTTGCGACAGCAGCTCTGTATTAAGATACGCGTCGGCTAACCCCCCCAACTCCCCGTCATTTTACTATTATTATTATTGTTACATCGTTTCAATTGAAAAGGCGCATGCATCAAATGCTTTTTTTTCACCCCCCCCCCCACTTACCCTAACACCCCTTTGCGTAAAGTCATCACTCACACTCAATTTGCATGCGCATCCATCACTTTGTTTGTCGCCTTCACAACACCCTGAGTGGACAAAATATTAAGAACACCTGAGATCCTGACACACGTGTTCAAAAGAACCCCCCCCCCCCTTGAAAAAAAAAATCACATCAAAACCCACCACTGTGTTCCGGAGCTCTTCCTAATATTTGGTTTGCTATTTGAGATCACCGGGCATGACCCCGTAACGCCCCCCCCCCCTGAGAGTAGTTACATTACGATTATATACGGCAACAAGGCTTATGTTTATTATTGTAATTTGCATTTGGGAATCCAAATGTATAGCGTCATCCTCGGAGCTGTTTCTAATATTTTGCTTTTTTTTCATTATTTAAAAAAAAAAAAAGATTACATCCAGATGATGATGATTGTAATTTTAATAACAGTAGTTTTATTACTAGCAGCATTATTTTGATGGTCATAGTTGCACAAATGCAGTTATATATAATATTTTCCTTGCTAATATTCAAAAGTAAACAGTGAAAGCATCTCCATGATAAACTGATTATAGAAGTGATTTTTTTTTATTTTTTTTTTTGGTGGGGCTGGGTGATTTTAACAAGTGCAATATTTGACCAATAGAGTATGAGTTTTTGACATAGAGCATATATGAAAATGCATCTTATTGCATTTTCTGCAGATTGTTGTCATGCAGAAAAAATATCCCGTGACTGTAAAGTGTCCTTGAGAGTTTTGAAAGGCACTTATAAATAAAATGTATTATTATTCCTACTATTCCTAATATTTTGGCTGTTCCTTATGACTAATATTGCCTTTTATCATTGTAAATAAGAGCGTTAGATTGCTCCGCTAAAAGTGACATGACATTGCGGTGACACCCAGGCACCAAAAAAAGAGCCTTTGAAACGGATCGTCACGCTCACTTCCGATTATCTGAAGAAGTCGGCCGACTGCGCCGTTGTGGGGTGTTCCGAATATTTTGTCTCTTAATCGTCAAAGCGACGGAACGGACGGACAATGAATGATCTGACCTCGCGGCGGAATGCTCGACTTTTGATAGAACAATGTGTTCAAAAGCCATGCCGGGAAAAAGGCATTGCGTCACATCGGGGAGCCCTTTGTAATATTTTCATGCTGCAGATTAGGATTTAATATCGACTTGTGATATGATTGCGATTTATAATGACTAGATCGCGCGTATATAACGCTCTGATCTGTCGGGAAGGGGGTCAGAGTTCATTTTCCTGAAAGTTGCTCTTTATACGTTGTCAGCGATATGATGTGAATCACATTGCTTTGGCGCTGTTGTCCAAAACAATACTCACTTGACTATTTCACACTTGTTTCTGACACCCGTCGATTCACCCTAAGAGCTGTTCCTAAAATTTAGACCACACCTAGACCAAGAAATGCAGCATAATTCATGTTTTCCTACTTTGTCAATGAATCCGTTTGTAGTTCCCATATAAATAGGTGGAAAAGAAAGTAAATTGACTATTTCACACTTGTTTCTGACACCCGTCGATTCACCCTAAGAGCTGTTCCTAAAATTTAGACCACACCTAGACCAAGAAATGCAGCATAATTCAAGTTTTCCTACTTTGTCAATGAATCCGTTTGTAGGTCCCATATAAATAGGTGGAAAAGAAAGTAAATTGACTATTCCACACTTGTTTCTGACACCCGTCGATTCACCCTGAGAGCTGTTCCTAAAATTTAGACCACACCTAGACCAAGAAATGCAGCATAATTCAAGTTTTCCTACTTTGTCAATGAATCCGTTTGTAGGTCCCATATAAATAGGTGGAAAAGAAAGTAAATTGACTATTTCACACTTGTTTCTGACACCCGTCGATTCACCCTAAGAGCTGTTCCTAAAATTAAACCACACCTAGACCAAGAAATGCAGCATAATTCAAGTTTTCCTACTTTGTCAATGAATCCGTTTGTAGGTCCCATATAAATAGGTGGAAAAGAAAGTAAATTGACTATTTCACACTTGTTTCTGACACCCATCGATTCAACCTGAGAGCTGTTCCTAAAATTTAGTAATATCTATTCAAGAGCGAATACTCATAATGGTAGCGATATGACAAAAGTGGTTGTAAACATCCCTATTTAAAAAAAAAAAAAGAAAATTAGCATACACAGTTAAATACAGTAGTACAAATCATATTGAATCATTTCGTCCCTGATCCACTGCTGAAAAGGACGCTTTAATACTCTCCTCTTTCATCTAGAACTGCTTCATGTCACAAAGAGGGTACAGAAAAGTGCTAAAGAATGGATGACTCTCTGTGTCTTTGTGTTGTCATATTTGTTATTTATTTTTTTTTACTTTATGTTACTTTGGGGTTGAGTGAACGCAGGCGCGTGTGGCTGCCGCTGCTCACCCGCAGAAAAAAAAAAATCCTGTGACTGTAAAGTGTCCTTGAGAGTTTTGAAAGGCGCTTATAAATGAAATGTATTATTATTATTATTATTATTATTATTACAAAAAAAGTGTGACCAAATCGCGAAAAGATATAAGTGAGGTGACCTCTAACCCCGCCCACTAGTCATAAATCAGATTTTATTTAATAATAATAATAATAATAATAATAATAATAATAATAATAATAATAACCATCCATTTCATTTCTAAGTGCCTTTCAAAACTTTCAAGGTCACTTTACAAGTCACAGGATAAGTTTTTCTGTGGGTGAGCAGCGGCAGCCACACGCACCAGCGTTCACTCAACCCGGAATAACTCAAATGGAAAGAAAGCTAGCTAGCTAGCTAATAGATAGCTAAGAGATCGCCGGCTAGCTAATGGATAGCTAGCCAGATAGCTAGCTAGTGAGAGCCAATAGATAGCAAATAGGGAGCAAATAGATAGCCAAATAGCTAGCTAGTGAGATAGCTGTTTTGAAAAGTTCCCACGTGATTTCATTTTTTTTAGGCGACGGAAATAATCATAAATTAAGCACGGTTATTGTTGCTGTAAATCAGACATTTTTTTTTGTCTTTTTTTTCTCGAAATACTCGACAGTCTATCTTTACACAAATCTTTATTTGGCTTCCTGCACCATATGGAGCAAATCAATCTGATTCTCAAGAGTTTTCATTTCAAATGGAAAAGCCCAGGATGATGAATTTGTTTATTTCATTTTTTTTCAAATTTTAATTCATGTTCAAATAAAAAAAAAAGGATGTGAAGCTGCTAGCTCTGGATTGGCGTGGTAGAAGGAAGGCTAGTCGGAGGGGTGGAGATATGGGTGGGGGGGGTTTGCGCCTGAAACATGTGGTGGAAGATAGATTAGTGCTTTTGAGGCCATAATTGATAAATGCCTCGCAGAAATATTGGTTGAGGGGTGGCACCTTGCATCTCCCTCAGAAATAGCAGCTTGGCAATTAGAGGTAAACAAAAGCTGAAGCTGTGAAAAGTGACTCCCCTGCTTCCAACCCCCCCACCCCCCCACTCCCACTCCCACACCAACCTCTATGCATCCCCCTCCCCTTTGCAACGCTATACGCCAAATAACACATGTTGTTTTCTATTTATTATTATTTTTTTAATCTATCAGCATCAATGCAAACAGTCGAGCTAGCCTGACGCGTGGTAGCCGCACGATAAACGCATGCTGGGGAGTTCTAAGCGAGTGGGACAAAAATACTTAGTCAAGAGGGTAGTGGTGAGGATTATTTTTAAAGGACAACCGACATTTTTGTTTCCTAACTGACATCAGAAAAAAGGTTTTACAGCATCTAAAATACTCAAAACACGCAGTATATTTTTATTCAAATGCAAAACACCAATAAAAATGACTTAAAATGTCCAAAATCTGCCAAAAATTGAGGTGCGAATTGGGCATTTTCAAAAGTGGACAGAAATCACGGAGCAAACAACATGCTAGCTTTGTTGCGCTAGCTAACAAACATTGTTGCTATAAGTGCTGCGCTAGCTAACATCGTAGCGATAAAAGTTACGCTACCTAGCGTTATTGCTATAAATATCAATTGTTTAAATGTGTTCCAACCGAAAATATGATTTGCCCCCGGATGCCATTTCTTTTTACAATTCGAGGGTCTCGCAAGTTAGCATTGTGGTCTTCCTCGTAGCTATGTGTCGTTCGCGAACGAACCGGATCTTTGAGCCGGATCTCTGAAGTGAACGAACAGAGGAGCCGGAAATGGGAGCTGACTTTTTTACCCTCTATTCCCCGCACTCAGTCTTCGGTTAAAGCCGCACGTGATTGGTCGATATCCGTGATAGAGGAGGGAGGGGAGAATTACCGACACACACAGCAGTGAGAAGAAGGGGGGCAGGGGGTTGTTAGGTTAGACAGGTGGACAAATGTTAGCACATCATGCTGTTATTATTTAATTATGATATTTTTTACTAGTTGGTGGTAGCATTATTCATATGAAAAGCAAATGAGTGACAGCTGATCATCAGACCAGACTGGGAAAGTCAAAGATAGCATCCACTAACTCTGTGCACATATAAATCAAGCCTTATGAATAAAAATATTTGATATAGTGTATTTGTTACCTGAGTAATTCGTTTTTCACATCATTTTACATGATTTTTGGTCGTTGATTAAAAAAAAAAAAAACAAACAAACTAAAGAGCCATTTGGGAGCCAAAAGAGCCGAATTCTTTTTAGTCAACCGAGACAAAAGAACCGGCTCTCTGAAAAGTGCCGCGATTCCCATCACTAGTTCTTCAACCATTTTGACCCCCCCCCCCCATTCTGTTTGTGTCCCAACAGCCGATGCTGCGACAAGAAAAGCTGCGGGAACAGGAACGAGACCCCGTCGGACCCGGTGATCATCGACAGGTAAGACCTCCCCCATTTTGGGGTTTGGGGGGGCAAATGAGTGACTAAACGGCTGCGGGCATGAGAGCCGGCGAACAAACGAGCTTCCTTCCCCTCCCTTGGCGCTGCCAGACGGCACCTGACTGGTAGCGGGGGGGTCGTGGGAGTGGCTGAGGGGGGTCTTTCCCAGCTACCTGTGCGCTAAGGGGCCGGTCTACCACCTGGATATGGGAGTGGACCTGGGGTGGGGGGGGGGGGGGTTGCTCAGTCGCAGGTGGTTCGATCAGGAGAGGATCACGCTGGGAATACACCTAATTAGCTCGGGCAAGTTGGTGTTGATTTGGCTCGCAGCACCCCCAACACCCCCTTTTGTTGATCACACTGTTCGGCGTTACCTCCAGCGAGCTGCGATTTTGTTTGCCAGGTTAGCGAGATGTCGCATTTCAGACGTATTATTCATTTGTCAAGAATCCCCCCCGCCGTGGTGATGATTTGTTGCCGGTACAGTTTCGCTATTGTGCAAAAAACGTCGATGGCGGAAACAATAACAGCAAAAAAAAATGGTGTTGATTTAAAAAAATCAAAACAAAAGCAAACAAAAAAAATCCAGTTGTCTTTTATGTTGAATAATAATAATAATAATACATTTCATTTTAAACGGCTTTCAAAGCTCTCAAGGACACTTTCCAGTTACAGACAAGCATATTAACATTAAATATAGTTGTCTTTAATGTTGAATATTAAATATGATACAAAAAACCTCCCGGTATGTTAATTTCTTTGGAACAACAATCAATATTATCGGGTCAATTTGACCCAGGGCAAAGTTTTGTGATCCCCCCAAAAAATGTACAATGATTACATCTTAATGATACTGTAAATCAACTTCCAAATAGCTGAAATATACACATTTATTTTTTATACTATATATATATATATATATATATATATATATATATATATATATATATATATATATATATACACACACATATTGTATGTATGCATTTACCATATTTATGATGATGATGATTCTTATTCTTATTGTTATTATTATTATTATTGTTAGTAGTAGTAGTAGTAGTAGTAGTAGTATTGTTGTTGTGTAATCATTTTATGTTACTTCTGGCTGGCGCGTGTGGCTGCCGCTGCTCACCCACAGAAAAAATATCCTGTGACTGTAAAGTGTCTTGAGAGAGTTTTGAAAGGCGCTTAGAAATGAAATTTATTATTATTATTATTAGTAGTAGTAGTAGTAGTAGTAGTATACAAATCAACCCCCAAATTGCCGAAATATACATTTCATTTTTGCACTACATACCCCGAACCAGAAAAAAAGATATTTTAACTCTGAAAACAAGCCAAAAATGCAAAAGTCACATTTATATCCATCTTATTTGTCATGTTCAATTATTTTTAGACTTACATATGAGTTTTCAACCCATTAAACCAATTTCCAAATGTAAAACGATTGATTATTATTTATTATTATTGATAAATTTGTTGATAACACTTCCACAACTGTCACGAAAATAGGTCAATTTGACCCCAACCTGACAAGCACCTTTACAAAAAAGCCGTTAAAGTCATTTTTTTCTTGCACATTACAAAACTGTAACGCCATTTTCTTTCCCTTGATTTTGTGATTCAATCAAATGTGATGCAAAATAATTTTTTTTATGTTCATATTTTTGCTTTTCACCATGCGGTGGGGAGGGGGGGGGGGGGTTCTGTGCGCTTGTCTATCTCCTGTTCTTCTCTTGCTGAAACCTGAAGGGAAGCCGGCACAGAGCTGTGACCTTCCTTTTTCCTCATCCAAAGTGGGCGAACAAACGCATCGCTCAAATGCACATCGAGGCAGGGAAGGAAAGGGGGGGGGGTCTATGTGTGTGTATGGGGAGGGGGGGGGTCTGGAAGTTGGGGGGGGGGGTGCATCTCAATGAAACGCTCAGCATGTCGAAGGTTAGAGACAAATTATGATGTCCAATCATTATTTTCGGTTGCCTTGAATTTTTTTTTCAACTGTTTCCTACGGAGACCCAGCAAAATTGCCGCCGCAGTGCAAATCCTTGACCAGTTACTCTCCTTTCATTTCACCCTCCCCCCCCAAAAAAAATCCCACTACTCTGGAAGTTGGTGGGGGTCGTGGATGTCAATGAAACTCTCAGCATGTCAAAGGTTGGAGACAAATTATAATGTCCAATCATTATTTTCAGTTGCCTTGATTTTTTTTTTTGTTTCCTACGGAGACCCAGCAAAATCGCAATGCAAGTCTTTGACCAGTTACTCTCCTTTCATTTCACCCCCACCCTAAAAAAACAAGTATCCGACTACTCAATTTAACACATTTAACTCTCCCAAATAATAAAAAAAGGAGATGGATTCAGCCCCATTCCATTCGCTATCTATTAGCTATCTAGCTAGCTAGCTAGTTATTAGTTATCTATTAGCTAGCTAGCTATCTTGATCTATTTGAGTTATTCCCGGTTGAGTGAACGCTAGCGCCTTTGGCTGCCGCTGCTCACCCGCAGAAAAACTGATCCTGTGACTATAAAGTGACCTTGAGAGTTTTGAAAGGCGCTGATGAATGAAATGCATTAATATTATTATTATTATTATTATTATTATTATTAGTAGTAGTAGTAGTAAGATGATGATGATGATTATTATTATTAGTATGATTATGATGATGATTATGATGCTGATGATGATTATTATTATCATTATTATTCAGCAGCTGCCACACACCCACCCCACTACGCCCCTCCTCTTAAATGCACACACACATCACCCACACATCACATTATTTCCTTCTCTCATGCCCTTTTAAATGCCGAATGTGTGATGCCGAATATGTTTCACACAGCTTGAGGAGATGAGGCGGACGGGAGGGGGGGGGGTGGCGGCGAGGGGAAAGGGGCGCATCTCAATGTAACTCTCAACACCTCGTAGAGGGCGAGAGAGAGAGAGAGAGAGAGAGAGAGAGAGACGGCAATGCTAATGTTTGACTAGGCGGAATCACTGTTTGCTTAGCGGCGAATGTCTGCTATCTGACAGAGGGGGACAACTCTCTTATTAGTAATCAAATGGGGCTTGAGCAGTTGTTGCTGCCACTCCACTCCAGCCGCTTCTCATGCATGGAGAAGTAGGAAGCGGCTGCCCTGGGAGCTCGGGCGGGGATGGATTACCGTAGCTACTGCTGTCTGCAGGGCAAACTCACACTCACACTCACACACATACACGTATGTAACCACACAAGGATGTAGACAAGAAGATGTAAAAAAAAATAGGCAACGGTGCTTTTTCATGCTTGCCTCGGTGTCAATCAAGAGTTTGCCTGATTGCGCTATCGGGACGGATTAAAAAAAAAAAACGTGTCCAAGTTGCGTCCATAATTTGTAAAATAGCTTCAAATGACTTCTACTGAGCGTATTTTAAAAAGATTCCATCGCATATTTTACCTTTTAAGACTGAATATATCATGAAGTCTTGTTTTCGAGTTGATGACGGAGCCCTAAGTGACGTCACGGAAGGAACGCCCCTGACCGACAAGCTGACACACAATGTATTTTGGGTACTTTTTTTTCGTCTGAAAACACCGTGTTGATGGCGAAATTAGAAGGAAAACTACATAAATAACGCGATGGTAAATCGTTTGTCGCAGCCAATTGCGGTAAGACGCATAAAGAAGGTGTAAGTTGACACAAATTCCCAGCGGACAAATCAGCCCATTTCCAACGTAGCTTGGGCGCCATCTTTTCTTGACGCTACATTGGAGTCTAGACAGCGCGAATTGATACGGAAGGACTTCTTTAATCGATTGCAAACACTTATGCTTTCCTCTTCAGAACTACAGTAAAGTCTCGTTATATCGATATCGGTTATATCAATAGTACTGCTTATTACGATACTATTTCTATGAACGCAAGGAGAAAATTTACATGCAGCAGGATCGGATATATCGATAGTCCGGTTATATCGATATTTTTTCCGACTCCCGAGAATATCGATATAACGAGACTTTACTGTATTTGAATCATATTCATAACTGGATGAGTAACAAGAAAGCATCTTTTCCGAATCTGAAGCCATTGTTTTGATTCTGGAGCAAGGCAGTTTGTGAAGGAGTATCCCGGCGTGACGTTACGAACAAGGGGGGGGACTTTCGGAATCTCTCCAGTTCCGAGCTCATTTTGTGGCACTTTTCGGACACTTTAAGTTATTTTTATTAGTGTTTTGCATTTGACAAAAAAATATCAGCCTGCGTGTTTTGTGTATTTTAGATGCTATAAAACGTTTTTCTGATGTCAGTTAGCAAACAAAAAAAATGGTGTCGGTTGTCCTTTAAGTAACAATGCGAGCGGGATTGAACGCCAAAAAGAGGGGGGGGGGGGGGAGTAGGAATTAAAAGTCAAGCGACGAGAAGAGAAAAAAGGGGACAGGAGGCGATGGATGAAAAAAGAGGAGGGAGGCGGTTGGGGCAGGGAGGGGGTATTGTAAGCTCAACCGGCTCGCGGAACGGCTCGGGTTTTCATTGTGACGGCTGTGAATGGGAGTGGAGTATCCCTTTCCTCGCACAATGAGCGGCTCTGTGGAAACACAAAAGCATATGTTCCTCATTAGACCCTCCCATTGTCTCCATGTCGTAACTATGAGCTTGTCAGCGCGCACTCGTAAGTTCCCAGTGACCGGGGGAGTGGACGGTTCACTAATTCCCCCCGAAAAATTAAAAATACAGTGATACCTTGGCTTACGAACTTAATTGGTTCCCAGACAGAATGTGTAAGGCGAAAAGTGTGTATCCCAAAAATTAATTTCCCATAAGAAACCATTAAAATGAGAATAATCCGTTCCCAGGTCCCCATAAAACATCATTTTCTACTTTTTAAATTTCTTAAAACTACACAAAATATACCTTATTTTATGTATAATAAATGTGCTATGGTATTATAATTAAAGAAATAAACTGTACTGTATAATAGAGTCGTTTTATTTACCTTTGTGATGGTCGTTGATGGCTTGATGGAATGGAGTGGCCGGCCGGTTTCACCAGCATTAAACACTTTGAGGCATGATCCCCCGTAGGTGCTTTCTCTGCGATAATTTTACCTAGTTCCTCATCAATTGTGTTCTTTTTAGCTGGGTCGATAGCTTTTTGCATCAAGTGTACAGATGGCTTGTGCGGGTTATTTGTAGAATCTGATTGATGGGAATTTTAACCTTGCAGTCTACGCTCTGCCTTTGAACTATCAAAGTTGAAGCAAGTCCAAATTTCATTGTTTTCTATCCATTTTGTCACTCTCTCACTGTCGTCTGCCTGTCTCTTTAATGTTTAAACTACCTCCCCTCACTGCTGCGTTCTTGACCAATCACGTGGCTTTAACCGAAGACTGGGGGCTGGGAATAGAAGACAAAAACAAGCCGGCTGCCATTTTCTTGTTAGGAGAACGGGCTCGTTCTCCAACGGCACATCACTCATTGTGGCGCTCCGTGTGTATCCCGAAAAATAGTTTGTATGCCAAGGTAAAAATTTTCATAAATTTAACGTTCATAAACCGAAAAGTTCGTAAGCCAAGGGGTTCGTAAACCGAGCTATCACGGTAATCATTAAAAAAATAACAAATAAAAAAGGCCAAGCAGGCTGTCTGTTTTTTTTTTTTTTTTTTTTTTTTTTTTAAAATAAACACCGGGTGTGTTTTAAATGATTGGCCGGGCGTGTTTTACAGCCATTTGTGTTCCACGCGTGGCCCTGGCAGGCACGTCATTACGAGGCACCTGCGCGGCCCGCCTGATTACTTCCAATCCACTTGACTGACGCAAAGGCTCGGCCGCCGAGGGGTCTCCAAGAGCTCGAATCAGCCGCGTCTGCGGACAATTACGACGTGGAAACCCAACCTTTGGAAACATAACAGCTCCGCTGGGAGTTTATAAGGAAGGGAGGGAATGTGTGTGGGGGGGTTTTAGGGGGGTTACAGTTAAGTTAAGCACCTGAACTGAGTTCGAACTGGATGATTTTCCAGAAACCGCGAAATGGGGAAGCGGCGGAAAAAAATAATGGTGGCCAAATGCATGGTGGTTGTGCCAGGCTGAAATTGATACGTTTCGACACTAAAGTGCTTTACGGCCGCCAAGAAGATGTCACATTTTCAGCTAATAACCGCGCACACGTTCATTTTTTATTATTTTTTGGTTAAAATTTTTTTTAAAAAACTCCCCTACTTACGAACATTCAAGTTACGAACGAACGAAAGGACGTCAGAGTGTCCTGGGACACTCTGACGAAGGCGGAAGTATACGCCGAAACACCTAAAATACACTGTCTGTAAGAAAAGAATCTGTTTTAAAGTTACATTTCAATCGAAACAAGTTTATTTATTTATTGTGTATTTGTCTATTTGTTTACATATATATTTATTTTTATATTTATTAACTTTTCATGTATTTATTTATTTATTCCCATATTTATTTACATATTTATTGACACATTTATTTACATATTTATTCATGGCTTATTTATTAAGTATCTTTGGATATATTTATTTATTTAATTAGTATTATTTTATTTATTTATTCACATATTTGTTAACATATTTATTTACATATTTATTCATCGGCTTATTTATTTAAGTATTTATTTATCTTTGGATATATGTATTTATTTAATTATTATTGTTTTATTTATTTATTCCCATATTTATTTACATATGTATTGACACATTTATTTACATATTTATTTATGGGCTTATTTATTTAAGTATTTATTTATCTTTGGACATATTTATTTATTTAATTATTATTCTTTTATTTACTTATTTATTTATTTATTCACATATTTATTTATTTATGTTCTTATTTATGTAAGTGCTTATTTATTTATGTGTTTATTTATTTATGTATCTATTTATTTATCTATATTTCTGTATTTATTTTTTCATATATTTATTTATATTTATTTAGTTTTCTTTTTTTTTTTTTTTACAATTTCAGTGCATTACTTTTTCACACAAATTCAATTGCCCCCTTTTCCCCTCGCCATATTTCAAATGTTCCATTTTAGGCGTTTGGGTTAAGTCAAGTCATAAAAAAAACTATTTTTTAAAACCCTCTCGACACGTATCACTATTTGATACAGTTTGAAAAGTGTGTCAAAGGTCACGTCACAATAGTTTTTAAAACATTCGGTCCGAACAGTTTGGCACTTGTGTGGAAAAGCGCTCATTTAGGGTAAAAGGTAAAGAAAAAAAATAGGCCATGGTTGTTTTTTATCACTTTTCTTGGTGCAAAAATCCAACAAGTGACACTATTCATAGTTTCCATGTAACGGCGGAGGTGAGAGTCAGGGCACATCTGCGGCCATAATACCACTCATAAAAAAATATATATATTTTTTGGGGGTGGGGGCTGCAAGTCATTCAGAAAAACGTCGGCACTGTACCCTTAATTAAACCGTCGGACTTGTCAGACACAAATCTCTCGATTGACGGTGTCGTATTTATAGTTTGGAGTAGGCGAGGGGTTAAAATCAGGACACATCTGCTCCGTCACGTCATTCAGAGAAATATTTGGGGTGGGGGTGAAGGAGGAAAGGGGGAATGTAATGGTGGTGGGGTGGGGGGGGGGGGGCGTCTGCAAGTGATTCAGAAAATGTCAGTTGTACTAAGTAGCGACATTTCTGCGTGGAGTTTGACGATGAATGAGGGGAGCGCTCGTCACGTTCGGTGACAAAATGGCCACTTTTCGGTGAATTACAACACCAATTTTTAATTTTTGGAACCGAATCGTGACGTTTCCGCAGCCGTATTTCTAGTTGGTAGTTACAGGGTTGGAAGAAGTGTACTGTATTTTCCGGTGTATAAGGAACACCCAAAAGCCTTCATTTACTTCAATAGATGACCCTGCGCCTTATACACAGGTGCGCCTTATATATGAAAAAAAGTTGGAAAATACACCATTCATTTGAGGATGCACCTTGTACTTTGGTGCACCTTATACAATGGAAAATACGATATTTCTATCCAATATTATATTTGGAAACCTTTTTTCATTCATTGAATGTGAGCCTTATACTCCGGGTGCGCCTTATACACTGCAAAATACGGTACATTGTTTTGATTTTTTTACATTGGGGGAGGCAGACAGTGTGAAGGGGGGGTTGAACAAATCACGATTCACGGTTTTAAAGGGCAACCGACGTCACTTTTTTGTTTTTTAACTGACATCAGAAAAACGTTTTATAGCATCTAAAATACCCAAAACACACAGTATAACATTTTTAGTCAAATGCAAAACAACAATAAAAATGACTTAAAGTGTCCAAAATCTACAAAAAATGGAGCTGCGAATTGGGCATTTTCAGAAAGTCCCGCCCCCAGTTCGTGACGTCACGCCTAGACGTCTTGCACATCCAGTTATGAATATGATTCAAATAGTTCTGAAGAGGAAAGCATACATGTTTGCAATCGATTAAAGAATTTATTCCGTGTCATTTTGAGGCAAACGGGCGGGGGGGGGGGGGAATGTCTCACCCAAAAAGAGGCAAGAAAATGGCCACCGAGCTGTGAGGAATGAATCAGCCCGTTTCCACAAGCTGATAAATTCCTTCCATGGAGCTTGTACTCGCTCTGCTGGCGGCTTTTGGGTGTAACACAAGGTTTTCAAAAAAAAAAAAAAAACAGTACAGCAAAATACATTGACGTGATGGAAAGACGCTACAATGCGTCTTTTTTACGGTCAGGAGGCGGTCCTTTTCTGACGTCACGTACGGACTCGTCACCAAGTCAAAAACAAGACTTCCTGAATGTTCAACGCGAGTCTTAAAAGGTAAAATATAGCTATATGCGGTAGAATCTTATTAAAATACGCCCAGTAGAAGTCATTTGAAGCCATTTGACAAATTATGGACACAACTTGTCCGGAGACGTCGGTTGTCCTTTAAGATTCCCCCATTTAATCCCATAACACAGGGGTGTCAAAGTCATTTTTTGCCGCGGGCCACATTGTAGTTATGGTTTCCTCTCGAGGGCCGTTATGAATTTGGGGAACCCATTAGAATGTTTAAATCCCTTCAAATATTACATACAGAGCACACAGCAAATTAATGAATAACTCGTTTTCAAATCTGAAGTCAAGAATAATGACTTTTATTGTGGTTGACATCCAAAAATATGACATTTTGGTTCAGATTTTAGCAATCATCATGGAATTTAACAAGTTTGATTTGCTTTCGCGGGCCGAAAAAAATGATGTGGCGGGCCGGATTTGGCCCGCGGGCCTTGACTTTGACACCTGTGCCATAACATGTTTTACAAGTACAAGTAACCCAGAAAAATGTCACATTTCTCCGCACTCAGTGGATCGAAGCCCCCACCCTACCACAAAATCCAAGTAAATTCTCGTGAGAACAGGCTCCTTGGACTGTATCATTGATGGCGTTCATGCACTGTAACATTTTCCCAGATGGTAACGTGGGGGTCGGGGGGGGGGTTGTATCCGAGGGTTGGGGTGTTTTTGGGGCGGGCGTGTGCTGCTTAGCTGGCATCTAGCGAGACATTAACTGGCGTTCCCATGGATCTGGCATGTCCGACACAGTTTGGGAAACTTATCATTCCCAATGTGTCCTATTTTCCTGCGGTCAGGCCAGACATCTGTTTACCCTATTTTCCCTCGGAGTTTTGATACACATTTATTTATTTGATTTTTTTTTTTTTAAACACAAGAGGAAGGATTCTCTCTCTTGAAAAAAAAAATGGTGGGTTGGATATAGAGAGCTAACAGCTGTCCCATAGTTTCGGCACTGCTTGCTCTTTAAATATTTCAACAGTTAAATGTGATGCCTTTGCATTATTCAAACGCGTTTTCACATGAAGGGAACTTGCGATTTGGGTGGATTTGTGACTTATTCTTTTTTTTTAATGTCTTTGGGGAACGGCGGTGCATTGCAAAACGAACCGTTACCATATCGTGCCCTCGTTTTCTTGAAAAAATAAAATAAATTAAAGAAATCAAAGGCTTCAAGTCTTGGCGCTAGTATGGAATGAAAAGTCTTTTTTTTTTTTTTTTTGCGGGAATTCAAAGCGACACTTCTGCGAGTAGGAAAAAAAAATCGGGCAGTAGATGTTTTATTTATTTATATAGTGTCAAAATAAATCAAGTGCATATTTACATATCCTTTTTATTTTTATTTTATTTTACGAAACACGAAAAGTTGAATTGATTTGTTAGCAATTTTAGCGCAATCCGACTCATGACTAATTTACGTCGACGCTAGTTTTTTTAATAATAATAATAATAATAATACATTTCATTTATCAAACTCTCAAGGTCACTTTACAGTCACAGAATACATTTTTCCATGGGTGAGCAGTGGCAGCCACATGCGTCAGCGTTCACTCAACCCGGAAGTAACTCAATTTTGTTCTTTCGAACTAAGTTAACTCATTCGTTGCCATTCCCGAATGTATTCAAGTTTTGTTGTTTCTTACTTGGGTGCCGATAAAGCACTGGTCAGACCTCTCGCTATATTTTTCCCTTCCACGAGGTGGCAGCATTTGCCTTTTGTCCATGTTAGCACTTTGTTATAGCTCCAGCTGTTGTTAAAGCGCTATATAAATCAACATCTATTAGTTATTTATGAGCTAGCTAATCTCGCTAGCTATCTAGCTAGCTATCTAGCTGGCTACCTTGCTACATATCTATTTGCTAACTAGCTATCTACCTGCTAACTAACTATCTAGCTGGCTACCTAACTAGCTATCTATTTGCTATTGTTACTTCTGGGAGAGTGAACGCTAGCGCGAATGGCTGCCGCTGCTCACCCGCAAAAAAAAAATAAAAAATCTTATCCCGTGACTGTAAAGTGTCCTTGAGAGTTTTGAAAGGCGCTTAGAAAACAATTGTATTATTATCATTATTAATATGGATGTATTGCATTGTATTTTGTACATCCGCCCCCAT